>NC_069504.1:87314790-87622290 GCF_027579735.1 Bombina bombina | reverse complement strand
TGGTTACAAACATAAGGCAATCTGGTAGTTTGGTCAGATCTGGAATGATGAAGTGTTAGAACACACATAGAGAATATGGGTCTGCAGGCAGCAATTGCACATTTTCTAGTAAAAATTTAAGAGCTTTAGACCCCCCAGTTTTTAATTACTTACTTCTATTGCAATTAGTCTTGTCCAACAAAATAGGAAACTGCTTCTGCTGCAATAATATCTATTGAGGAACTGGGGTCAATTAAATGAACAGTCAAAAGGAAGCTGTAGATATTGAAACACTGTATCCTTTTCTTACAATTCTAGAACCATGAGGTTAATGGAAGTTTTCCATGCATAGTTTTTACAAGAACAAATGTCAGTTTACAATGGAGTTATAAACAAACTTCTTCAAAGTTACTAGTAAGCAATTATGTTTTATACTTTAACCTTTCAATACCAAATTTTGATATTAATTTCACATTTGTAAGCCCCCTGCTGATCCAGACTAAAATGTCCTCATGTCTGATGTATGCCATTAAAATAAAATATGTTTAGAGGCCTCATGCAATATGATTAAAAGAATCTGTTTAAAGGAGGGCTTCTAACCTGTACGATCTAAACATAAAACTTACAAAGAAAGACTCAATTACTTAAAGGGACACTTAAGTCAAAATATACTTTTATGATCCAGAAAGAGAAGCAGTTTTAAGACACTTTCCAATTTACTTCCATTATCAACTTTTGGACATTCTTTTTTATATAAACACTTTATGGGGAACACGATCCTACTGAGCATGTGCACAAGCTCACAGGGTATACGTATACTAGTCTGTGATTGGCTGATGGCTGTCACATGATACAGGGGGCCAGAAAATGGGAGAAAAAATACATTTGTCTGAAAAAAATCTAGTTTATTTGAAATTCAGAGTAGGTGTTAAATCATTGTCTTTTTATTATGCACTCATTAATTATTCCATTCTACTTCATTGAGTAGTCCTTTAAAGGACTATAATAGATGAAAAAGGGCATGCTCTTATTTGTTACAACATGTCATTTTAAGACTATCGAACCTGCACTATTGTGTGTTTAACCTCCGCAAAGGGGTTAAACACACAGTAGAAGTTCCACTAGGGGCCCACAGAGCACTGCTGGTCCCAAGCTGAAACAGCCGCCGATCCAATCAGCAGCATTAATTGCACATTTGAATTGTGCAACCGGGGGTACTTTAACTGTTTGTTTAGCCACTTTGCTGGTTGCAGGGTCGATAGTTTGAAAATTAAACATGTTCTAACAAATACAGCATGTCATTGTTCAACTTTTATGGCCCTTTAAATATGTATAGCTTAGAGGAGGTTAAAAGGCAATATAATATTTAGCGCTGCGGAACCTGTTGGCGCTCTACAAATACCTGATAATAATAATAATAATAATAATAATAATATTCATAAAGTATAAATTCTCAAATAACGCAGATGTTTCTCTAGACAAGTAGAAATAGAATTTAATGTAACAAACGGAAGGATTATACTAAAACAAATTAAAATTAGGAGCTCAAACATGAAAGCTTAAAAGGAACTGAATCCCATTTATATTTATCGGTATCTATTAATTTAAAGGTCACCAAAAGTACATAGTGAAATTAAAATATCAACATTTGGAAAAACCCAACCACAATATTCAGAGTTATTCTCTTATCCCTGGACTTCTTCTGAAGGCACCAACGCTGTCAACAAAGGGTTAAAAATGGCAAAGACATCTTCTACTCAGTGCATTTTTTTCCCCATCAATTTCTCTAATGAATTTAGCAGTCTTTGCACTTAGCAGGAAGCCTGGACTGACCATTTAAATCCTGTTTTCTTTATATTGTGTGGTTCATGGGTTTATATTTTGTCACCTAATAAATCAGAGGAGGCAACATATAGCACTTTGCTTTACTCTATGTTAAATCAAGGGTGGTATGTTGTATACAAAATGTAATCTTTCTTTTCTCTAAACCCTTAATACTAAAAGCAAATAATATTTCTCTGGGGAAATAAGCCTGTATAATTATTTATTTATTTGGTTAATAGGAAATAATCGTGAACTAACATTAAAAAAAGTAACTCAGGGAATTCATTGCCAATAAAATGCACTCTATTACTTTTTCTGGATAGTTTCAACTTATTAGTTTTCAGACAGTAGCAAATTTAAAATGATAGACATTGTAGTGAGTTATATGTTTAAAAATAAAACACAATTCCTAGGCAAATAAAATATTTAAAGAGGTTATAAAGTCAGAATTAAACTATTGTGATTCAGATAGCACGTGGAATTTTAAACAACTTTTCAGTGAACTTCTGTTATTTAATTTGCTCTGTACTCTTAACATCCTTTGTTGAAAAGCATATGCACATACCCTCAGCAACAACAATGCAATACTGGGAGCTAGCTGTTGATTTGTGGCTGGACATATATGCTTCTTGTCATTGGCTCACCAGATTTGTTCAGCTAGCTCCTAGTAATGCATTTGCTGCTCCTTCAACAAAGGATACCAAAAGAATGATAACAGAAGTAAATTGGAAAGTTGCATGCTCTGAATCATGAAGGAATAAAGTTTAGTTTCATATCTCTTTAGTTATTACATTATCATCATTATCATTTGCAGCACCAAAAGATCTTGTCTTTATAAGTGGCTGAATCCTGTTATGTTAAGTGAATGTGCATCTACTATAAGTGATTTTAGCCCTGTGTATCTAGTTTAAGCAGGTTTCATTTTAAATAATTGTTAATTTAAAGGGGACATTATACACTTTGAGATGGTTATATAAAATTATGTCATATATATATAGAAAAAAAACTGCATTTCAGTTCCTGTTAGAAATGAGAACACTTATGGCCATTGGCAGAACACTTTAGTGACCTATTTATCCCACAGCAGAGAATGCTGCTATTGTTTTATAGGCACTAAATATTTACACTTATTTTGTCAATAGCTAGTGAAACTTTTTATAACCTACATGTTATTCTCAGAATAATCTTTTCTTTGAATGCATTATTCTATCGAGCATTTATTTACGCCTAGATTTAGAGTTCTGCGTTAGCTGTCAAAACCAGCGTTAGGGGGTCCTAACGCTGGTTTTTGCCGCCCGCTGGTATTTAGAGTCAGTCAGGAAAGGGTCTAACGCTCACTTTCCAGCCGCGACTTTTCCATACCGCAGATCCCCCTACGCCAATTGCGTAGCCTATCTTTTCAATGGGATCTTTCTAACGCTGGTATTTAGAGTCTTGGCTGAAGTGAGCGTTAGAAATCTAACGACAAGACTCCAGCTGCAGAGAAAAGTCAGGAGTTAAGAACTTTCTGGGCTAACGCCGGTTCATAAAGCTCTTAACTACTGTGCTTTAATGTACACTAACACCCATAAACTACCTATGTACCCCTAAACCGAGGCCCCCCCACATCGCCGCCACTCTAATACATTTTTTTTAACCCCTAATCTGCCGACCGCACACCGCCGCAACCTACATTATCCCTATGTACCCCTAGTCTGCTGCCCCTAACACCGCCGACCCCTACATAATATTTATTAACCCCTAATCTGCCCCCTCAAACGTCGCCGCTACCTTACCTACAATTATTAACCCTTAATCTGCCAACCGGACCTCACTGCTACTCTAATAAATGTATTAACCCCTAAAGCTAAGTCTAACCCTAACACTAACACCCCCCTAAGTTAAATATAATTGTAATCTAACAAAATAAAATAAATCTTATTAAATAAATTATTCCTATTTAAAGCTAAATACTTACCTTTAAAATAAACCCTAATATAGCTACAATATAAATTATAATTATATTGTAGCTATTTTAGGATTTATATTTATTTTACAGGCAACTTTGTATTTATTTTAACCAGGTACAATAGCTATTAAATATTTAATAACTATTTAATAGCTACCTAGTTAAAATAAATACAAAATTACCTGTAAAATAAATCCTAACCTAAGTTACAATTAAACCTAACACTACACTATCAATAAATTAATTACATACAAATACCTACAAATAAATACAATTAAATAAACTAAAGTACAAAAAATAAAAAAAGAACTAAGTTACAAAAAATAACTCGGATTGAACTTGAATCCATCAGCCAATCAGAATTTTCCTACCTTAATTCCGATTGGCTGATAGAATCCTATCAGCCAATCGGAATTCGAGGGACTCCATCTTGGATGACGTCCCTTAAAGGAACCGTCATTCATCGGGAAGTCGTCGGCCAGGATGGATGTTCCGCGTTGGCGGGATGAAGATGGAGCCGGAAGAAAGAAGATTGAAGATGCCGCTTGATAGAAGACTTCAGCCAGATGATGGACCTCTTCAGCCCCGGATAGGAGGAAGACTTCGGACCCTCTTCTGGACGGATCGGTGATACCCGGCGTGGTGAAGACAAGGTAGGAAGATTTTCAGGGGCTTAGTGTTAGGTTTATTTAAGGGAGGTTTGGGTTAGATTAGGGGTATGTGGGTGGTGGGTTGTAATGTTGGGGGGGTATTGTATGTTTTTTTTACAGGCAAAAGAGCAGAATTCTTTGGGGCATGCCAAGCAAAAAGCCCTTTTAAGGGCTGGTAAGGTAAAAGAGCTTTTCAATTTTTATTTTAGAATAGGGTAGGGCATTTTTTTTATTTTGGGGGGCTTTGTTATTTTATTAGGGGGCTTAGAGTAGGTGTAATTAGTTTAAAATTGTTATAATATATATTTTTTTTTTTAAGTTTTGAAAAAGCTTTATTGAAATAACTTCAAACATTTACAAGCAGAGAATAAAACACTCACAACATAAGTCTGTTGGCAATCATCGAAATCCCTGTGTTTCAGTTCTTACATTTGTTGTGGGTTAAACAAAATAATACAATAAGAAATGGACTAGAAAGGCCATCAAACAACAATGATCAATATTGGTTACATAGAGAATTGTCAATATGAATTTTCCAAGTGTTTAGCAGGACATAAAGAAAAAGAAGCATAGACAAACGAAGGAAAGGAAGAGGAAAGAAAAAGAAGAGAAGAGGTCAAATATACGTGTTCCTGAGTGAAGTGAAATAAAGTTTGCTGAGGGATATTCAAATTACAGTATGGGCTTACCCCTATCAAGGGTGTTAGGTTATCTTGCGTCCTCCTGGTAATTAGCTGCGGGGTCTGGATTCCTATAGGAAGAGAATCTTGCAATAGAAATCCAATTGGTTAATGGAGAAGTAATGAAACCTCTCTAGTCGTATATTTAGCGAAACCTGAGCAAACCACTCATCAGTCGTAGGAGTAATCTCCTGTTTCCATCTCCGAGGAATGACTTGCTTAGCACTATTCAATGCAATGTGTAGAAGTCTAGTGTGGGCCTTAGATTGCATTTTGGGAATATCATGGAAGAGTAAAACTACTGGATCTAGAGGAATGTTGCGTCCTAGGAGTTTGCTAATTTCCTTAACGGCTGAATACTAGGACATGACCAAATATGGTACATGGAACCCTCTTGGTTGCACTTCCTCCAGCATCTGTTAGATGTCAGGGGAAAGATGTATTGTAGGCGTTGCGGGGTCAAATATCATCTCATTAAGAGTTTATAATTGACTTCCAGCAGGGAGGTGGAGTGAGAAGATTTGGCTATGTTGTGGAAAATTTTATTCCATTCCTCTACTGATACTTGCCCCGCAAGGTCTTTTTGCCATTTTTGTGTGTAAGAAGGAAGGTGGTCTGTTGGAGGTGAGTTCAGAATAGCATACAAAAGAGATATAGTATGGGCTGGTTGGTGAGGTGCACTACAGAGTTGTTCAAATCTAGTGCAAGTATGCACCAGATCCTGTTTGTTTTTATGAGTGTTGATAAAATGTGTCAGCTGATTATATCTTAGCCAGGTAGCGAAGAAGTCGTTCTCCAAGTTTTGCATTAGTGTCATTGGGATTATTTTTGTTGCCTCCGTCAACAGATAGACCGGGAGAAGTCCATGGATGTCTAGTTTTACATTTTTTGGAGGAGAATTCCCCACCAAGAAGTCAGGATTGGAGAGTGATGGTGTGAGAGGGGATGGGATACTAGAGAACGAGGTGTTTTTCTGTATCTGTCTAGACCATACCTGAAAAGTTTCTTTTATAATGGGATAGTTTTGGATTGTAGAAGGTCAGTGTTCAGGGGGAAGCCAACAATAGCTCCCTAGCTGGGGTATCCCCATTAAGTCGTGTTCCAGGGAGACCCAGGCTTTAAATGAAGTTGCCGACTGGTAACACCAATCAACAATCCTCTGAAGGATAGTGGCATCTTTGTAATTCTGGAGATTTGGTACACCTAGCCCTCCCCTAGTTGGATGCAGATATAGTGTTGTTTTAGATATCTTTGGTGTTCTTTTACGCCATATGTAAGAGTTAGTGATGGACTGTAGTGTAGGGAGGAAGTGATTAGGAAGTGGGATAGGGACTTTTTTGAAGATATATATAAAAGTTTAGGTAACAAATTCATTTTTACCACATTAATCCTTCCTATCCAAGTAATTGATTTAGGGAGCCAAGATGCAATAAATGAGTTGAATCCATGTATAAATCTTTCATAGTTATATTTGAACAGGTCATGTAGGTTAGGTGATAAATGTACGCCTAAGTACTTTAACGTTTTGGTTTGAATCTGATATGGATAATCAACTTCCAATCGTTTACATTTTGCCGGAGACATTTCCATTGGAAGTAATTCCGATTTGGAAGAGTTTATTGCGTAGTTTGAGGCTCTCCCGTATTGGGCCAAAATTAGGCGAGCTGCAGGGAGGGATTTAGTCGGGTTGGTAAGGGAAAGCAGTAAGTCGTCCGCAAACAATGTAGTTTTGTATTGTGTCTGGTTAATCTGCAGACCACTCACCTCCGAGCTGCCCCTAAGCTTGATTGCCAAAATTTCAATAGAGAGTACAAATAATAAGGGGGAAAGAGGGCACCCCTGTCTCGTCCCATTCTTAATATAAAATGAGCCGGAAAGGATACCATTCACTTTAACTTTGGCTGTTGGGCCCACATAAAGTGCAAAGATTTTGGAGATAAATTCCTCTGGGATACCGAATTTCTGGAGGGTGAGTTAAAATGGTCCAATCCAACCTGTCAAAGGCCTTTTCAGCATCTGTTGACAGGAGGATTGAAGGGGTTTTATGTAAAGAAACAAATTGCATAAGTTGCAGCACATGCGTGGTGTTGTCCCTGGCCTCTCGAAAAGGTACAAAGCCTGCCTGATCCACATGAATCAGCAAAGGGAGGACTGCATTGAGTCTATTTGCCAAAACTTTGGCGAAAATTATTAAATCAACATTCAGGAGGGAGATAGGTCGGAAGTGAGCTGGCTGGTCTGGGGATTTGCCTGGTTTGGGCAGTTCTGTTATAAAAGCCTCTAACATGTTCGAGGACATCGGCTCATTTTGGTCTATAGACTGGAACAGGGTAAGGAGGTGGGGAATTAAAATGTGTTTGAAGGTTTTGAAATATAAGCCTGTATACCCATCTGGTCCTGGGCTTTTCCCTGGCTTCAGAGTTTTTATTGCTTTCTCAATTTCTAAGGCATCTATTGGTTTTTGGAGGAATTCTACCATATCTGTTGTAAGACTGGGGTTGAAAGCTGTTGTAGATATGAGGAGCATATGTGTTCATGTTCCAAAGTTTTCCTGTTGGGAAATAAATCATAGAGCTTTGCATAATATAGTCTAAACAATTCCGCTATAGAGGTTGAATCCTCTATCTTTTGATTTGCGTCATTTAGTAAATGATGTACATAAGAAGAGTTTTGTTTTAGTCTGAGTGCCCTCGCTAACATTCTACCTGGTTTATTTCCTTCTGTAAATTTTTTTTGTTTAAGATAAAATGCTTGTTCTTGTGATTTAATATGTAGCATGTTGTTTATCTTAGTTCTGAGTTTTAATAGTTTCCTCAGAGTCTCTTCGTTTGAGGGATCAAGCTTGTGTTCATGTTCCACTTCTAAGAGAGCAGCTGCGAGTTGTGTGTATTTTTCCCTATATTGTTTAGTTTTATGCGCTTTAATTTTAATGATTTCTCCCCTAAGAACACATTTATGAGTTTCCCATACTACCCTAGTGCTAGTATCCGGTGTCAAATTCTCCTGAAAAAAGTTTGTAAGTGTCTTTTCTAAGTGTTGTATGCTAATTGTCCAACCGCCATAGAAATGGCTTAACTGGAGCAGAGGGCCATCTGAATTTGCTAATGACTGCAGAATGATCGGACCAAGTGGTTGATGAGATCCTGGAGGATTCTAGGAGACTAAGGAACAAATGATCTACTAAAATATAATCTAATCGGGAATATGATTTATTTGGGTTTGAAAAGAAAGTGTAATCCCTAATGTGTGGGTGTGAAAATCTCCATGTGTCATGGAGTGTAAGAAGGCGTAAGTTTCCAGCAGGGAGGTGGAGTGAGAAGATTTGGCTATGTTGTGGAAAATTTTATTCCATTCCTCTACTGATACTTGCCCCGCAAGGTCTTTTTGCCATTTTTGTGTGTAAGAAGGAAGGTGGTCTGTTGGAGGTGAGTTCAGAATAGCATACAAAAGAGATATAGTATGGGCTGGTTGGTGAGGTGCACTACAGAGTTGTTCAAATCTAGTGCAAGTACGCACCAGATCCTGTTTGTTTTTATGAGTGTTGATAAAATGTGTCAGCTGATTATATCTTAGCCAGGTAGCGAAGAAGTCGTTCTCCAAGTTTTGCATTAGTGTCATTGGGATTATTTTTGTTGCCTCCGTCAACAGATAGACCGGGAGAAGTCCATGGATGTCTAGTTTTACATTTTTTGGAGGAGAATTCCCCACCAAGAAGTCAGGATTGGAGAGTGATGGTGTGAGAGGGGATGGGATACTAGAGAACGAGGTGTTTTTCTGTATCTGTCTAGACCATACCTGAAAAGTTTCTTTTATAATGGGATAGTTTTGGATTGTAGAAGGTCAGTGTTCAGGGGGAAGCCAACAATAGCTCCCTAGCTGGGGTATCCCCATTAAGTCGTGTTCCAGGGAGACCCAGGCTTTAAATGAAGTTGCCGACTGGTAACACCAATCAACAATCCTCTGAAGGATAGTGGCATCTTTGTAATTCTGGAGATTTGGTACACCTAGCCCTCCCCTAGTTGGATGCAGATATAGTGTTGTTTTAGATATCTTTGGTGTTCTTTTACGCCATATGTAAGAGTTAGTGATGGACTGTAGTGTAGGGAGGAAGTGATTAGGAAGTGGGATAGGGACTTTTTTGAAGATATATATAAAAGTTTAGGTAACAAATTCATTTTTACCACATTAATCCTTCCTATCCAAGTAATTGATTTAGGGAGCCAAGATGCAATAAATGAGTTGAATCCATGTATAAATCTTTCATAGTTATATTTGAACAGGTCATGTAGGTTAGGTGATAAATGTACGCCTAAGTACTTTAACGTTTTGGTTTGAATCTGATATGGATAATCAACTTCCAATCGTTTACATTTTGCCGGAGACATTTCCATTGGAAGTAATTCCGATTTGGAAGAGTTTATTGCGTAGTTTGAGGCTCTCCCGTATTGGGCCAAAATTAGGCGAGCTGCAGGGAGGGATTTAGTCGGGTTGGTAAGGGAAAGCAGTAAGTCGTCCGCAAACAATGTAGTTTTGTATTGTGTCTGGTTAATCTGCAGACCACTCACCTCCGAGCTGCCCCTAAGCTTGATTGCCAAAATTTCAATAGAGAGTACAAATAATAAGGGGGAAAGAGGGCACCCCTGTCTCGTCCCATTCTTAATATAAAATGAGCCGGAAAGGATACCATTCACTTTAACTTTGGCTGTTGGGCCCACATAAAGTGCAAAGATTTTGGAGATAAATTCCTCTGGGATACCGAATTTCTGGAGGGTGAGTTAAAATGGTCCAATCCAACCTGTCAAAGGCCTTTTCAGCATCTGTTGACAGGAGGATTGAAGGGGTTTTATGTAAAGAAACAAATTGCATAAGTTGCAGCACATGCGTGGTGTTGTCCCTGGCCTCTCGAACAGGTACAAAGCCTGCCTGATCCACATGAATCAGCAAAGGGAGGACTGATGGTTGATGAGATCCTGGAGGATTCTAGGAGACTAAGGAACAAATGATCTACTAAAATATAATCTAATCGGGAATATTATTTATTTGGGTTTGAAAAGAAAGTGTAATCCCTAATGTGTGGGTGTGAAAATCTCCATTTGTCATGGAGTGTAAGAAGGCGTAAGTTTGACCATATGGATTTCAGAGATTTTTGGGGAATAAGAATATTTGGATTGCAACTATCTATCGATGGGTCAAGAGGGATATTAAAGTCCCCAGCTACTAATAGGGGGCCTGTTGTGAAAGGGATAGTCATATTAGTAATATTTTGAAAAAATTGCCTTTGTTTTTTGTTAGGGGCATAAATGTTGATCAGCGTGATTGGTCTTCCAAATAGAAGGCCCTTCAGGCCAAGGTATCTCCCTTCTTTATCTGCTTCTATACTGTGGAGCTGAAATGGTACTGAGTTATGGAAAAGGATACTAACCCCATTTATTTTTTTGTCAGGGTGACTGTTATGATAGTGTTGGGTATAGTGAGGTGAGAAATATTTAGGTTCAAAGTTTTTCCTAAAGTGCGTGTCTTGTAAAAATGAAATGTCACACTTTTTTAGTTTTATATCACGTAAGGCCATAGAACGTTTGTGTGGTACGTTAAACCCTTTCACATTTTGGGTCATAAATGTTAGCAAATGTCCCTTTATATCAACCATATTGAGCTGTAAAAACTTTGTAGATATGATGAATACCCCTGCAAGCGCCATATATAACACATGTAAGACCAATATTTAGAAAAGAAAAAGAAAGTGGGAGATTGAGAGAAAGGACAGTAATAAGCAATTTGTAAGATATACATACTGAGAGAGAAATCTCTAATTGTAGGATTCAAAGAAGGAATCCAAAAACTAGTGAGATACATTGTGTTTTAAACAACAAAAAAAAAATGGGGAGATATCCCCGTCTGACCTATAGCTCTAACACAAATAAATATCATTAGAGCATAACAAGTCTATATTAACTAAACTGTACTATGGTTCAGTGATTCAACTGCGCAGTGAACTCTGAGCAGCAGCCTCTAAAATAGTTAGAGGGGAAAAGGGAGCAACCAAACATTGATAACAACAAATTAGCTAAAAGTAAATAACAATAAGTAACTGACTACTATATTTGTTTCGGAGCTAGAATGATTAAATCTATAAGTATTAAATAATGGAGCAACTGACCAATTGTTAAAGTCCACACATCTTTACGGGGAAAGAGGATACGTAGAACCTGGTAAGTCAATAACCCCGTTTAATCAAAAGTGTTCATATAGAGTCAGTTGAAATCTGGAGTGACTCAGGTTTGCAAATTTAACAAATATCAACAGGGTATAAAGGTTTTTAAGAGATATAACCAGTATAGTCAATATAAGTGGGTAATCGTGCTTTTATCTTACCACTCCTTGATTCTTATCCCACGATCTCCAGGAAGACTAGGAGGGGCAGAGGTACCTTCCCACAAGTACCATCAGGTTAGCTATGTATTTCGTGGTGATGAACAGCTAACTGGCACAAACATTTCAAAATAGGCCTAACTTGAACTTTTAGCCAGTAAAAATCAGAATGTTGAACTGAATAACATAAACACCACATCTCCACCATGGAAGGAGACACAGTAATTCTTCTAAAATCTGTTACCCCTTACTGTGAAGAGTGTTCATGGGGGTTCTACTGTTTCCTGAGAAGGACCAGAATGAGCAGGTCTATAAGTCTTTTGGCTGGCACTGTTTGCCATTTTGTTCTTTGAGGCTTTGAGACATCTTCCTTTCTGAGTTGTTCACGTGATCCTGAAGATATAATGGGTTCAAGTGGTGGATCAATATGTAGGTCTGCACAAAAGCTTTCTGTCTCCAGGACATCATTGCATACGAATCTTTGACCTTGTCTGATGACCTGGACCGAGCATGGGAGACCTCACCGATATGCAATGTTTAAGTTCCTTAAATGTGCTGTGAGGTGGTTGAATTCCCTCCGTCTTAGCAAGGTTCTTGGGGTCAAATCCGCAAAAATTTGGATGTTGCTATCCTGAAAATTAATAGATCTCTGTTTGCGTGCAAGTTGTGAGACTTCTTTCTGGGAATAATCTTTAAATTTTAAAATGATGTCCCTAGGTTTCTTTGGATCCAGTGATTTGGGGCGCAATGCCCTATGGGCTCTATCAAATTGAATGGGTTGGTCGTACGGGGCCCCCTTAATGTGTGTAAAGAGTTCCTGCAGGTATCCTGGTATTGATGAGGTGAGAACTGATTCCGGCACTTCCCGGATTCTAAGATTTTGACGCCTTTCCCTGTTCTCTAAGTCCTCAAGCTTATTGTGAAGCTGCATAATGGAGGTTTCCTGACCTTTTAGTTGTTGCTGCAAAATAGATATTTCCTCCTAGTTGCTTTCTTGAACCTCCTCAAGGTATTCAACCTTGTTTCCTATTTCATTAATGTCTTTTCTGAGGCCTGAGATTTCTTCTTTAATACAGCTGCGTACTTGTGACAATAATGTTGTGAAGTCTTTTTTAAATGGCAAAGATTCCAACAAGGTTTGAGATATAGAGACCATATTATCTGTGCAGGTTTCTTCATCTTTTGAGTCTGATGGTGCTTTTGGATTATGGGGTACAGTTGGCACCTCCACCTGGGCTCCATTATCATGCAGTTTAAAGAAGGTGTGGACCGAAGGTGTTTTATGAGCTGGATGATTCTGCCCCCTTTCCGGCTTATTAGTTTTCTTTTTAGGCGACATATTCATGCAAGAATAAAAGACAGGATAAAAAAAAAAAAATCTGATCTTTGCTGCAGCTATTCCATAACCTCCACTGAGGTCCTGTAATTAATTAGTGAGGATAGGACAAGGACTATTCTTCTTGATAAGAATCCAAGAGAGTATCCCTATATTACATAAATGTGCAGTAATATATCAGTCTCTAATGAAGTAGTGGGGAAGTAGGTTAAAGGCTCTGTATAACTTTAATCAGTGTGCTATCATTTGCAGATTAGTAGATTCTTTGCTCTAACTTTCAGCACAGCTGCCACTTCTCCCCCCCCCTCCTATTCCTGCAGCTTTTGAGTATAAGGGCATAGTAGAAAAAGAAACAAAAGCACCATGTTTTCAGTTTTGTGATTTTAACTAGATGGATTATGGCTTAATACTTGCGGTTTGCTGCGTTGTTTTATTTTTCTATAGTGGCATAGATTTTCAGTTAGGTTCTCATCCTCCACTTCTCCTGCGGTTTTCCTGTGTTTTACAGTCTCATGAGGGCAGGAGAACTGCTCTAGTGCTGTATACCATCTGGGCTCCAGTGTAGGTGAAGCTGTGCAATGTCCGGTAGGCCTCAGACCATTTCACATGGTTCCGTGAGAGATCCGTTATTGAAATTTACTGAGCAGGTTCCGGAGCACCCGGGTAGCTACCCCAGGAAGGTTGGTGCCCAAATGAGGGAGATTTTGACCTTTGAGTCAGACAGGGCTTTTAGAGCTCACTCAGAGTGCAGCCATCTTACTCGGCAGCCGGCTCCGCCCCCAAAATTGTTATAATATTTTTATAATGTTTGTAAATTATTTTTTTATTTTTTGTAACTTAGTTCTTTTTTTATTTTTTGTACTTTAGTTCATGTATTTATTTGTATTTATTTGTAGGTATTTGTATTTAATTTATTTATTGATAGTGTAGTGTTAGGTTTAATTGTAGATAATTGTAGGTAGTTTATTTAATTAATTTATTGATAGTGTAGTGTTAGGTTTAATTGTAACTTAGGTTAGGATTTATTTTACTTGTACTTTTGTAATTATTTTAACTAGGTAGCTATTAAATAGTTCTTAACTATTTAATAGCTATTGTACCTGGTTAAAATAAATACAAAGTTGCATGTAAAATAAATATTAATCCTAAAATAGCTACAATATAATTATTATTTATATTGTAGCTATATTAGGGTTTATTTTACAGGTAAGTATTTAGCTTTAAATAGGATTAATTTATTTAATAAGATTTATTTTATTTTGTTAGATAAAAATTATATTTAACTTAGGGGGGTGTTAGGGTTAGGGTTAGACTTAGCTTTAGGGGTTAATACATTTATTAGAGTAGCGGTGAGGTCCAGTCGGCAGATTAGGGGTTAATAATTGTAGGTAGGTAGCGGCGACGTTGGGGGGGGAGATTAGTGGGTAATAAATATAATATAGGGGTCGGCGGGGGTTAGGGGCAGCAGATTAGGGGTTCATAGGGATAACGTAGGTTGCGGCGGTGTACGGAGCGGCAGATTAGGGGTTAATAGTATAATGCAGGGGTCAGCGATAGCGGGGGCGGCAGATTAGGGGTTAATAAGTGTAAGGTTAGGGGTGTTTAGACTCGGGGTACATGTTAGGGTGTTAGGTGCAGACATAGGAAGTGTTTCCCCACAGGAAACAATGGGGCTGCGTTAGGAGCTGAACGCTGCTTTTTTGCACGTGTTAGGTTTTTTTTCAGCTCAAACGGCCCCATTGTTTCCTATGGGGTAATCGTGCACGAGCACGTTTTTGAAGCTGGCCGCGTCCATAAGCACCGCTGGTATTGAGAGTTGTAGTGACAGTAAATATGCCTGTACGCTCCCTTTTTGGAGCCTAACGCAGCCCTTCTGTGAACTCTAAATAACAGCGGTATTTAAAAGGTGCGGTGGAAAAAAAGCACGCATAGCTAACGCACCACTTTGGCCGCAGAACTCTAAATCTATGCTTAAGTGTTTAATGTCCTTTTAAGATTGCTTTTTAAATTTGTGTATTCTTCTTTTGTTTAAAAGGAATTCTAATCATTTTTTTACACAATCCATGCAAGTAAATAAAAAAATCTAGGATGCGGCCTAGTGGGTCGGCTAATATACTAAAACAAAGATAATAGCAAGCGAAACAGGCAATAGTAAATGTACAATTTAATGAAAACTAATATCCACATAAATACATATAAAAAGCATATATATAAAAAAACGTAGTTAAAAAAAAACATAAAATTAAAATCTAAACCACCGGTGGTTATACACATTTAAATAATGTTAACTAAATAGTTACATTTGTGGTTACTGTATAGCTTTACTCATATTGATCACTCATATAAATTAATATTACAAGGTAGCTAAAATTGCTAAAAATGTATCTGACTCTTAGCCAATTGAGGTATGGCCCAACTGTTTATAGTGATAAATAGAAGCACTTTACTACACATTATAGTTTGAATAAGGGATTCATCTGAAAAGAGGATCTGTTTAGTTTAGAATTTACACATTTCTTAAGAAAACACTTAATAAAAAAAAACACTATAAAATGAAAAATGTGATTTATTTTGGAATATAGCATAATATTATATATTACATATAGGTATATATATATATATATATATATATATATATATATATATATATATATATATATATATATATATATATATATATATATATATATATAAAATCTCATTGAAAGATTTAGGGGTATTTTATGTATGTACTAGATACACTTATTATAATATACACAGAGGCCAATTTATGAAATGTCTGTCAGACCTGATCCGACAGTGCGGATCAGGTCCGACAGACATCGCTGAATGCGGAGAGCAATACGCTCTCCGTATTCAGCATTGCACCAGCAGCTCACAAGAGCTGCTGGTGCAATGCCGCCCCCTGCAGACTCGCGGCCAATCAGCAGGGGGGTGTCAATCAACCCGATCGTACTCTATCGGGTTGAATTCCAGTGATTGCTGTCCGCCTCATCAGAGCAGGCGGACAGGGTTATATATGTAATATATAATATTATGCTATATTCCAAAATAAATCACATTTTTAATTTTATCAGCCTGATGAAACGACCTATACGATTGAGAAACGCGTTGCTGTGTTCAAATATTTTTAATCCTGTCATATTAAAATGTTGATATTTTATTATCACCTACTCTACGTACTTCTTATTACAGAGTTTTAGCTTGAATTGAACTGTCACTGATTTTGCCGAGTTTGTGGTGCTGAGTTTGGATACCATTGTGACACCTGACCCTGTGCTCACGCTCATTGGCTTCCGGAACCCACGTGGTGTTACCTGTGTGTTTGTGTCGGGCGACATGAGGTCCTGTCCTGCGCTGTTAGGCACCTATCTGTGCCGCCATCTATGTGAGTACCCTCCCGGTTGGAGTTTGTGATCGCAATTGTTCACTGCCTAGTCCTGACGTTACTGCTCTATGAGGCGCCTCTCTATCTGTCTCTACAGGTTCCATCCATTGCTTCCCTACTATAAGAGTGCTGCCTTCGCCGATGATCTTCTCTGATGTCCCTTCCTGATATTTCTTGCGCATCCCCTTTAGAGGCACCGTGCTCTAATCCACCTAAATGTTAAAAAAAAAGTTTCTTTATTTTTTAAGGAGAATCTAAATACCAATTTTCACATCAGTAACATCTTTTTTTTTAAGATATAGGTATCCTCATAAATCACCCCCCTTTTGAGCCCCCCTAAGTGGATTTTTGGGAAATGTTAAAACATGTGTTTCTTTATTTTTAAAGGAGTATCTAAATTCCAATTTTCACATCTGCAACATCTTTGGTTTTTGAGATATAGGTATCCTCAAAAATCAGCCCCCCTTTTTGACCCCACTTTAAGTTGATTCTTTGGAAATGTTAAAACACGTGGGGGTTTTTTTTGTTTTTTTTTTTCAAGGAGAATCTAACTACCAATTTTCACATCAGTAACATCTTTGTTTTTTGAGATATAGGTATCCGCATAAATCACCCCTCTTTTGAGCCCCCCTAAGTGTATTTTTGGGAAATGTTAAACATGTGTTTCTTTATTTTTAAAGGAGTATCTAAATACCAATTTTCACATCTGCAACATCTTTGGTTTTTGAGATATAGGTATCCTCATAAATCAGCCTCCCTTTTTGACCCCCCTTAAGTTGATTCTTTGGAAATGTTAGAACATATGGGGGGGTTTTTCAAGGAGAATCTAAATACCAATTTTCACGTCTGTAACATCTTTGGTTTTTGAGATATAGGTATCCTCATAAATCAGCCCCCCCCTCTTTTGACCCCCCTTAAGTAGTTTTTTCGGGAAATGTTAAAACACGTGTTTCTTTATTTTTATAAGGAGAATCTAAATACCAAAATTAATGTCTGTAACATCTTTGATTTTTGAGACATAGGTATACACATAACTAAGCCCCCCTCTTTTGACTCCACTTAAGTAGATTTTGGGGAAATGGTAAAACACGTGTTTCTATATTTTTAAAGGAGAATCTATATTACCAATTTTCACGTCTGTAATATCATCAGTTTTTTAAATATAAGTATCCTCATAAATCAGCCCCCCTTTTGACCCCTCATAAGTGGATTTGGGGGAAATAGTAAAATACGTGTTTCTTTATTTTTCAAGGAGAGTCTAAATTCCAATTTTCACGTCTAACATCGTCGGTTTTTAAAATATAGGTATCCTCATATATCAGACCCCCCACCCTCTTTTGACCCCCCCCTTAAGTGGATTTTGGGGAAATGGTAAAACACGTGTTTCTTTATTTTTCAAGGAGAATCTAAATACCAATTTTCACATCTGTAACGCCGTCGGTTTTTGAGATATAGGTATCCTCATAAATCAGCCCCCCTTTTGATCCCCCTTAAGTGGGTTGTGGGGAAATGGTCACACATGTTTCTTTATTTTTCAAGGAGAATTTAAATACCAATTTTCACGTCTGTAACATGATCGGTTTTTGAGATATAGGTATCCTCATAAATAAGTTCACCCCTTTTTTTACCCCCTTAGGGACGTAATTTCAAAAAATCCTTCATTAGTGGGTGTCTACATCATAAAAGCAACATGCCTTCCAAATTTCACGTTCCTAGGTTCAACAGTTTGAGCTGGGCATTGATGAATCAATCAGGACTTCTACTTTTATATATATATATATATGTGTGTGTGTGTGTGTGAGGGTTGACCATTAACACTACGCATTGGAAAAAGTATATATACCCAGTTTTGCCTGTATGTAAACTGCAGACTTGCATAAGTGAGCCTGAAGCCGATAGTTAAGAGGCAGCGGTCATCAGATTGCTGTTTCTTAACCTGTCCTTCAGCTCTGAACCGGTAGTTTAAAATCTCCCTGGACTAATTCAATACAAATGATTAATAGTCTCTGCTCTCTAGCAATTGGTTTTGGGAGAGCAGGGAGCAGTGATTTACAAGCATCTGCTCATACAATGATAAATAGAGGCAGTGCGATGCTGTGATCACTGGTGGACAGGCTCCCACATTGGCAACCCTGTCTCCAAATGTTATTATAAATAGAGCCCTATCAATCTATGTGCACAATATTTAATGCCTATATTATTGTATAATTTCTTTCTGAATTCTCCATTTATAATCTAAGGGTTCCATGTACTAAGCAGCCAATCAGATTGAGCTTGCATTCTATTGGCTGATCGGAACAGCCAATAGAATGCGAGCTCAATCTGATTGGCTGATCGGATCAGCCAATCGGATTGAACTTGATTCTGATTGGCTGATTCCATCAGCCAATCAGAATTTTCCTACCTTAATTCCGATTGGCTGATAGAATCCTATCAGCCAATCGGAATTCGAGGGACTCCATCTTGGATGACGTCCCTTAAAGGAACCGTCATTCTTCAGTTGGACGTCGCCGGAAGAAGATGGGTCCGCGCTGGAGGTCTTCACGATGGAGCCGGTCCTCATCGGATGAAGATAGAAGATGCCACTTGGAAGAAGATGGTTGCCGGTCCGGATCTACTCTTCTTCCCGGATAGGATGAAGACTTTGGACCCTCTTCTGGACTTCTTCAGCCGTCGGATGATGGATGTCTAGCCCCCGCTTGGGTTGGATGAAGATTTTGGAGCCAGGACGGATCGGTGTGATACCCGGTGAGGTGAAGATAAGGTAGGAACATCTTCAGGGGCTTAGTGTTAGGTTTATTTAAGGGGGGTTTGGGTTAGATTAGGGGTATGTGGGTGGTGGGTTGTAATGTTGGGGGGGGGTATTGTATGTGTTTTTTTTACAGGCAAAAGAGCTGAATTATTTGGGGCATGCCCCGCAAAGGGCCCTGTTCAGGGCTGGTAAGGTAAAAGAGCTTTGAACTTTTGTAATTTAGAATAGGGTAGGGCATTTTTTTATTTTGGGGGGCTTTGTTATTTTATTAGGGGGCTTAGAGTGGGTGTAATTAGTTTAAAATTGTTGTAATATTTTTCTAATGTTTGTAAATATTTTTTTATTTTTTGTAACTTAGTTCTTTTTTATTTTTTGTACTTTAGTTAGTTTATTTAATTGTATTTATTTGTAGATATTGTATTTAATTAATTTATTGATAGTGTAGTGTTAGGTTTAATTGTAGATAATTGTAGGTATTGTATTTAATTAATTTATTGATAGTCTAGTGTTAGGTTTAATTGTAACTTAGGTTAGGATTTATTTTACAGGTAATTTTGTAATTATTTTAACTATTTTAGCTATTAAATAGTTCTTAACTATTTAATAGCTATTGTACCTGGTTAAAATAAATACAAAGTTACCTGTAAAATAAATATAAATCCTAAAATAGCTATAATATAATTATAATTTATATTGTAGCTATATTAGGGTTTATTTTACAGGTAAGTATTTAGCTTTAAATAGGAATAATTTATTTAATAAGAGTTAATTTATTTCGTTAGATGTAAATTATATTTAATTTAGGGGGGTGTTAGTGTTAGGGTTAGACTTAGCTTTAGGGGTTAATCCATTTATTACAGTAGCGGCGAGATTCGGTCGGCAGATTAGGGGTTAATAATTGAAGTTAGGTGTCGGCGATGTTAGGGAGGGCAGATTAGGGGTTAATACTATTTATTATAGGGTTATTGAGGCGGGAGTGAGGCTGATTAGGGGTTAATAACTTTATTATAGTAGCGGTGCGGTCCGCTTGGCAGATTAGGGGTTAATAAGTGTAGGCAGGTGGAGGCGACGTTGAGGGGGGCAGATTAGGGGTTAATAAATATAATATAGGGGTCGGCGGTGTTAGGGGCAGCAGATTAGGGGTACATAAGTATAACGTAGGTGGCGGTCGGCAGATTAGGGGTTAATTATTGTAGGTAGCTGGCGGCGACGTTGTGGGGGGCAGGTTAGGGGTTAATAAATATAATATAGGGGTCGGCGGTGTTAGGGGCAGCAGATTAGGGGTACATAAGTATAACGTAGGTGGCGGTCGGCAGATTAGGGGTTAAAAAAATGTAATCGAGTGGCGGTGATGTGGGGGGACCTCGGTTTAGGGGTACATAGGTAGTTTATGGGTGTTAGTGTACTTTAGAGCACAGTAGTTAAGAGCTTTATAAACCGGCGTTAGCCCAAAAAGCTCTTAACTACTGACTTTTTTCTGCGGCTGGAGTTTTGTCGTTAGATTTCTAACGCTCACTTCAGACACGACTCTAAATACCGGAGTTAGAAAGATCCCATTGAAAAGATAGGATACGCAATTGACGTAAGGGGATCTGCGGTATGGAAAAGTTGCGGCTGAAAAGTGAGCGTTAGACCCTTTCCTGACTGACTCCAAATACCGGTGGTAGCCCAAAACCAGGGTTAGGAGCCTCTAACGCTGGTTTTCACGGCTACCGCCAAACTCTAAATCTAGGCCTTAAACTTTTTACCTATTTTCTCAAGAACACGCCAAATTAAATTGAAGGAGCCTGCAGGAAGTACAGACCTGCTTATCTACACACACACATTTTTCCTTTCATGATTCTGATAGAGAATCCAATTTCAAAAAAAGTTTCCAATTTACTTCTATTATTAATTTTGCATCATTCTAATGTTATTATTTGTTGAAGAGATACCTAGGTAGGTAGAATGCACATGCCTGAAGCTCTACATGACATGCCATCTAGTGCTCCTGCTAATGTATGGCCTTGTTGCAAACGTTTACACTCCTGAACTTACCTTCCTGCTTTTGAACAAAGGATAACAGGAAAATGAAGAACATTTTATAATAGAAGTAAATTGGAAAATTGTCTAAAATTCTATGTTCTGTATGAATCATGAAAGAAAATGTTTGTTTGTTTTTCAACTGCGGTCCTCAAGTAGCCCCAATAGACCAAGTTTTCAGTATAGCTAAACCAGTGCACAGGGGAAGTAATCAGCTGATCAGTAACCATAGTTACTAACCTGCTCTCACTCATCAGCTGATTACTTCACCTGTGCACTGGTTCAGCTATAATAAAAAAATATGGCCTGTTAGGGGTACTTGATGACAGCGGTTGAGAAACAATGCTTTAAAGGAGCGCTAAATACAGTAGAATTGAATACCTAACTAATACACAATAATTAAAAACAATGCAATAGCACTTTAAATTTTAAATGAGCAGTAGAATATTTTCAAAGTTAAACCAATTCTCTCTCCCATTGTATCATGTGACAATCATCAGCCAATCACAAAATACATATATACTGTGCACTTTTACACATGCACAGTAGGAGCTGGAACATCAGAAAATGCATATAAAAATAATGTGCATGTTTTGAAAATGAGAGTTTACTGAGAAGTTTTTAAATTGCAGGCTTTTATCTGGATTATGGAATTTGACTTTAGTGGCCCTTTAAGAAAACATTAACAGTAACATTGTACAGGTGGCCCTCGTTTTACAAAGGTTCAATTTACACCGTTTCAGAATAACAACCTTTTTTTCCAGTCATGTGACTGCTATTGAAAAGCATTGAGAAGCAGTGCATTTATTAAAATAGCCAGTAGGTGGAGCTGTCCGCTTGTGTTGCAGCAAAGCTAAAGCAAGCTGAAATTAATCAGCTTAACCAGACCTGAGCTATCGAGCAGATTTCAAAGGAACAAGATCTTCCTGTCTATAAATCAGTCCAGATTGGAATGCATAGAAAGAACTGTTTGCAGAAAAATGCAAGTGAAGTCTGTGTTGTGTGATTATTTTATTAGGTTTATAATGCTGTTTAGCAAATGTTTTTGTTCATTTAACTTAGTTTAATGATATATTCTATGTTGTGGGATTATTTTATTAGGTTCATAATGCTGTTTAGCATTTAAAGTCTTCATTTCAAAGCTTTAAAAATAATGTGTTAGATGTTATTTATGACAATTTTGAGAGGGACCTGGAACCTATCTCCCTCACTTCCCATTGACTTACATTATAAACTGGGTTTCAATTTACAAACATTCCTTCTGGAACCTAACCCCGGCGTAAACTGAGGGCTACCTGTATTCTGCTGTTGCCTCTTGTTAACAAAGCTTCCCATAAAGAATACTGCAAAAGTAAAATAAAAGTAAATAATCATTTTAAAAAAAATCAACTATTTAATACACTCCAGCAGATAAAATGGATCACTAGAAACACAATAAAGGGAAGAATAAAAAAGGACAATGTCCCTTTGAATCTACATTTCTGTTTATTGATGTTAACTTTCTTCCACTACTGAAATACATTTCTAACACAGTATAACTTGAAAAGAATAATAATTCAAAGGATTAGAAAGGGAAACATATCCTATGCTTGCAACTGGCTGGTCATGCTTTATTGCTTTGTGACCTGGCTAATGTGCTAGATATGAAACACCTTGCCTCAGCTCTGTGTTCTACTAAATTGGTATGTTTTAGCATAAGTGACTGCTTTTATGTATTTGCTTGTTGGATATATTTCTTATTTAACAATTTATCCAGTTACAGTGAACATTCCTCATGTATTTGTATTTGATTATTTTTTTCCTATGGTTGATGTGTTGTAGTGATTAGAATAGTCCTAACTTGCACTATATTAAAACAAATTATATTAGGAATACGGCAATTTTTTTTTTCCACCAATATGATCAAAATGTGTAAAATGGATTAATTTTTTTAAAGAGCATACAATACTTTTTATGTCTTTATTAAAGCTTTATGGTCAATATGAATATACAGGTTTCATGTTTTTCACCAAACCAGGAAGCTAGTTTGTTCACTAAATAAAAACTGTCAGATTTATTAAATCCACATTTTCAATGCCATATGAATTCTTGAATTTACACATTTTTCAATTTATATTTATTAAAAAAAAAATGAATTTTTAGTGTGAAACTTTCTTCCTATATATGCCAGTCAATTACATTGATGGACAGTAAAAGGTTGGATAAAGGGTTGGATTTACGCTCACTCACAGTGCCAGTAATGTAGCTTTAGAAGGAAATTAATTGTATCAGGGCTTACATTAACAAGTTGGATTAGTGGATAAACTTAATACCACTTTGCATAGTCTGATATATATACTATTTCACATTTTTTGGTTTAACAGTTTTTTTTATGTAATGTTTTCTGTTTGTGCTCTTTGTTTAAACGATGTTCTTTTCCATTGGAGCATATCTAGATAAGCCTAGTAGTACACTATGGGCCAGATTATGAGTGGAGCACAAAATCGAGCTTTCGAGAGCTCAATATTTGCGCTCCACTCGTAATCCAGCGCACGCAATTGTACTCTGGTATTAGAAGTGGCCCGCAATGTGAATGCGACCTCATGAGAGTGTGCTTCCATAGGCTCTAATGGAAGCCTCGTTCTTATGCTGTGAGATACAGCATGAGAATCTAGCGCAGCAAAGGGGGTAAGTCGCGCAGCGATGGGCAGCAAATTGAAATATATATGTATATGAATAAATACATATATATTTCTTACCTTTTGAGAAAGTCAGGTCGTAGCCTGAAGAAACGCTGGCACTCTCACCCTCTCCTGAAGCAGCCGGTGCTGGTTATCGAGTATCCCCCGGTACAGTGAGTCTTCTCACGGCTTTCCGGAAGCTTCCTTGATGACAGAGCTGATAAGGTGACGGAGATCACACCCACAGCATCTGGAGCAACCTAACAGGACTTGGTGACTGTGCTTTATGTTGTTTACCACACTGTACGAGTTATTTTAATCCTTTGTGATTTTTGTCATATTAAATTGTGTTACACTTAGAGTGGGTCGCACTCTGTGTCTTTCTTCTCATATATATTTATGTGTTTATATGTGTATATGCACATATTAACACATAAATGTATATGTATATAATCATATACATATATATTTACAGAGAACACACAGTCCCCATAGTCCACTATGTAAAGACACTTTTCAGTGCCATTTTTTTTTCTTACACCCCACATCCACCAACTTTAAGCACTAAAAACTGCTTTATGCAGTTATTTAAAAAACATTTTATTTTTATTGAAAACAAACACTACACTGAAATGTGGGCACAATTGGGGGATATATATAATATTAACCAGAGATCTGATCTCTGCTTAATTTTCGGAGCGCTAACTACTTCCACAAGCTCACAGAAGCAATAACCAGCCGGTAGTAATACATTCTCTGCTTCAATATTATTAGATATTGCTCTTAGCATAGCAAAGAGATAATAATGATAATGAAGCGTTTAAAGGAGTGTATTTATGTATTGCTTTCAGATGTAGATATTGTTTTACACAATTTATTAAAACACTTGTTTGTTAATAGTAACATTTTTTACTATGCATGTCTTATTAGCAAAAGTGTAATATGCATAGTGATTAGAAAAGATTGTATTGTCCCTTTAAAAATTACTGGGAGATTAAAGGGATATTAATCTGCTGGACACAACTACAAAAGTGTGATTAATACTCACCATGCTATGCTCACTTGCTTTAAAACTGTTCTCGTATTTTAATTGCTTTCATGTACTGGTTAGTGAGGCTCTGTATCATCTATCATATATCTGTATCATTCGTGTGGGGCCCTGTGACATCAAACAGTGACAGATAACAATGTCTTCAGTATTTAAACGTCATTATTGCTTCTAGATAATGTTGCATAATCATTCTGTATGCACAATGAATGGTCACAAACTACTTCACATTAATAGAGTGAAATAGTTTGCCGTTCCACAAATGCACCTCTTGATTTTGTGACTTCCTTAATATGAGTAAAGCAAATGAATCTCTACAGGCATGTCCTGAGGAGTTTTAGGAAATAGTTAAAGGGACATTCCACTCAAAATTTAAATGTGCATAGGTCAATTACATATTTGAATATGAACATATTTGCAATATACATGTATTGGCAAAGATGCTTCAAGTAAAAGTTATCATTGTTTTAGTGTTAACATTTTTCTATGCACGTGCATGTAAAGAATTTCTAGATATTCTCAGTACACCAGCATTTTAAATACTGCATCTGCTCAGAGCACCAGTGGGTTTCTTTCATGCAATTAATTAACAAATGGAGTCATTAGGAGATGGTACAGGCACCTTAGGTCTCTGATCAAGTGCATTGTTTAAAATGCTGGTGCACGGTGCATACTTAAATACACTTTTGAAACAGCAATAACTTTTATAAGAAGCATTTTTGCTAAAAAAAATGTATATTAAAAAAATGCTTCTATTCAAAACCGAAATCAATCCATGTGGATTTAAATTTTGGTTTAAGTCAAATGCATTGATCCACTGACAAACCATTATGGTGACTGAAAGCTTTCAGAGGCCCAACTAGTATGCATTGCAACATCCATCCCATCCAAAGTTCTGCCCTATTAACCTGTGACAGTGGTTCCATGTCATCCTTAAATAGTCTCTGTATAGTAAAATTGTTTCCCCTAAATGTGTTCCCAATTACTTGTTAGACCAGCTGCAGACTATTTGTTTGGGAAACATTTAGCTTTATTTTTGTATTTGAAATAGCTGGATTTGTTATAGAAAATAGCAGTCATTGTTCTCAAGCAAATTCCTTTTCAAATGGGCTGAGTAAACAGGAAAAGACCACCGCCGTATTCAGCATTGCACCAGCAGCTCACAATAGCTGCTGGTGCAACGCCGCCCCCTGCAGACTCGCGGCCAATAGGCCGCCAGCAGGGGGGTGTCAATCAACCCGATCGTACTCGATCGGGTTGATTTCCGGAGATGTCTGTCCGCCTGCTCAGAGCAGGCGGACAGGTTATGGAGCAGCAGTCTTTGTGACCGCTGCTTCATAACTGCTGTTTCTGGCGAGCCTGCAGGCTCACCAGAAACACGGGGCATCAAGCTCTATTCGGCGCTTGATAAATATGCCCCTATGAATACTATGTAGCTGCTGGTATAACAACACATGGGGAACACATTAAAGAGAAAATACATTTATATTACAGTGTCCCTTTAAGTAGATAAAGGAGACTTAGATGGTTAAAGTGGTCTTTTCCACTATTTCCACACCCGAAATAAAGAGATAACTGAAATACTGGGCATTATTATTGTTATAAGGTTTAAAAAAGAGAAAAAAATGAAAGTATCTATTTATTATTATGCTAATAAAAACAACTTCAAAAAGAAACACATGCATGTTAACTTTTACCTACACTAAACATATCACATTTAAAGGAAATCTTATTATGCTAAGTATATTTATTCAAATAAACATGACAGTAAGAATCTCTCTGTCACTTCTCAAATTTGTGTCTAGAAGTTGCACATGTTGGTGTCAGCTGGAGGTGACAGTTCCTGGCAAATATAAAGATATTTTTTTTGGCTTTTATGTTCTGATTTTCTACCCCTTCTTTAGGAGTTAATTAATTAGCATTTCCATGATGTATTATGCTTGATTTTTGGAATAAGCTCTACACACAAACCTATTTGGTAGATCATTCCCTGAGATCCTTTATTAGGACAAATCTGAGCTACTATGTCTGATTATCCAGTATTAACAAATAGGTAAATGCTGGTGCATCTTGCATGGGTTCTGGAAACTAGGTGTGAACTGTTTGTGGAAGTTTTCGTCAAACCTTTGTACTAATATGATCATCTTTCTAAAGCATTCAAATAGACCGTATCAGGCTAAATCAAGATTTGAAGGCAGCTTCAGAGCCTTTGTGACTAAGGGGCATATTTATCGAAGTGCAACGGACATAATACGCTACTTCGTATCATGTCCGCTCGCACATTGATAATTATACTCTAATAGTTAAGAAGCTCAATATCTTAAGACCATTGTTTCTTAACCTGTGTACGAAAAAAAGTGCAGCCTGCTAAAGTATTTAACAAATTTAATTTAACAAGTACAAATCACTCATTTATAGAAAAAAGACCTCAAGTCCAATTTTATCATAAAGACGGTGAATAAGGTGATGCTATGAATAATCAATGTAAGAAAACACATTTATTTTAATAATCTGTCAAAAGAAAAAAAATTGGTTAATTTATTGCAGATGCTGTATATTTATATGCAGAATTGAACAAGTGAAAAATGATCTCTTCTGAAATTATAACAGTACCATAGTTTTTTGTTGCTTTGATGTATTCCACTTTATCTTCCTTTAGCCTCATAAATTATTTGTGTTTGTAATTTTTTTTTTTTTTTCTAAGAAATATTTTACTGAACAGGAAATGAAATGTAATATGTATGACCATCCTATAAGCATTTTATGGATTTTTCTCAAGGTGAAAATCCGTCCTAAAACTAAACACAATTTATTTCAGATTAGCTCACCATTAAAAAGAACAAAATATTTTTTATTTTTTTTTATCTAAGGGTATTTTTTTTCCTCCAAACTAACTGCTGGCTAAATTGTAGTGTATTTTTTTGATAATTCTAAGGCAAAATTATTATCTGCTATGCTCCAAAAACACAAAACAATCAATAGACTTCTTTTTTAACCAACCACACCTTTGATGGTATATTAAAGGGACATTCAAGTCATAATTAAACTTTCATAATATAGCTATAGAGCATGCAGTTTTAAACAACTTTCCAATTCAAAATGTGCACAGTATTTTTATATTTACACTTTTTGAGTCACTGGTTCCTACTGAGCATGTGCAAGAACTTACAGAATATACGTATATGCATTTATGATTGGCTGATGGCTGTCATGTGATGCAGAAGAAGTGGAAATAGACATAACTTTGAAATTTGTTTGAAAAAATCTACTACTTATTTGAAGTTCAGACTGAGGGCTCGATGATATAATCTTTGCCAGCTCAAACCTAATTTTTCTCGCCGACTCTCGCAGGGCTGCCCCAATGCAATGATCATACAAAAGGGGCAGTCACTGCGAGTGGCGAGATGGCTCCTATTAAAAGTATTGGAGCTCGCTGGTTAGGGAAACTTCGCTCCTTAGTGCGAAGTTAGCAGGGAGCAGGGGGAGCACTTTAAAATTAAAATCCTGCAGCCAATATAACTCATATTATGCTGCTTTCTGCTTATAGCATCTTATATTTGCCTATATTTTAGTATATATGTGTTTATCTATTGGGTTTATAAGTGTTTGTAGTGTTTTGAGAAAAGCTTGACACCTTTCAGTTGGAAAGAAAAAACTGTGATATCTGCAGTGCGAAAATCTTTATAGAATTACGCTGGGATTAGAGAGACATTTTCTTATATACGCCCATGTTCAGCCCTTTTTACGAAAAAACAACAATTACGCTTTGCATTTTGTATTTATAAGTTCATATTTCTGTGTGATTTTTGCACATCCAGTGTACTACAATTACGATTTACACTGTGCATATTTAATTTGATTTGTTCCTGTGTAAATTACATCAAAAATTTACTTTTTTGTTAACATACGATTTTTGGTGAAGAATTTTGTCACGATTTTTGATGCACCTTAACAATACAATTTTTCCCTGCTTATTTTTGTGTGAATGGTTCACATATTTGTTTTGTATGATGTTTAAAATACACATTTAATTGTGCATTTTTCATATGAAAATGCAGTATACGCCCCATAGCGAGACACCCTGTTTTCAGGGTAAAAAGTGGCTTTAGATCATTCCACCAGGGAAATAGATGGACTGGCGAGTATTATTTAATAATCTTGCCAGCCCAGAGAGCTTTCAATCATTGAGTCCTAAGTGCTATTGCATTGTCTTTTCATCATGCATCTGTTTATTATGCAAATCCACTGTATTTACTGGTCCTTTAAAACCAATAAATTGATCAAGTTTATGAGCAAATCAAGGGACATGAAAGTCAATCTTAAATGTTATTGGAGCATTCAATTTTAGCAGACTTTTTAATATACCTCAAAGCAGTATCATACCTAGAAAGGCTCAGGAGCCGCAATGTTCTACTGAGAGCTAGCTAGTGATTTATCATTTTTGCACTTTTATGTCTTCAAGCGTGAAAGAAATATTTTATGCATGAAAAGATTATGGTAGTGTACAGCTGGCCTGTGGGATAGAAGCTCATTGGCTAAGAAGGAAATGTATTGCCCACACAAGCATAAAACATTTTGAGCTAGATTACAAGTGGAGCACAAAAATATTAGCCATATTGTGGGTTAACATTGCTCAAACTCAACAATTATGCTGCTATTTTTTCAATCATACGCCCAATGTTTTTTTTTATTGATCAAGCAATAAAAGTGTGATAAATACATTTGCATGTCGGAAAGTTTAGGTGCATTTAATCCCTCACATAATAGACGTCTCTGTGGGGTGTGCAGTAAAGCCTGATCGCTTGATGGAGAGCAAAAAATCCACTCAAATAGTGAAGTTCTTACTTCACTTTTGTGCTATTCAAATTTTATGAAATTAAGTATAAAACACTCCAAACATACATGTGTGTGTAAATATATACTCACAGCGAGCACTAAAAAAGTTGCTATCAATTGCGCTCTACTTTTACCCTTTATTTTTCAGGAATATTGATTTTCCAGAAAACTAAAAATACCGAAATGCATTTAGAAATTAATAAGCAACTGTAATGAAATGTACTTGTAAATGTAATTAATTTTAAATAGGTTATGCAGATTTTCTTTGACTTATAATTTCCTTGACATTTAATTTCCAACATGTTCATTTGCTTTAGCTGATTACTTCTCATCTTTAATTCCTCTAAGTTCCCAAAGCCATAACCACAGAACAAGGTGTTAGGCCTGACGCCATATAACCTTAGATTTAGCTTTCATATACATTTGACTGCCTAGTACAGCCATTTAGAAACACGGATTTATATTTATGGGTGTGCAATAGTGAGAACACTAAATGTTATAGGTGGTCTCTCCAGCGCAGGTGCTTTAAAAATGAAAGGACTATCTAATCAAGATGTTTACTAGAGTGCACCAGAAATTTAAACAAATCCCTGACAAGGTGCTTCTGGTTGGGAATGTGTTCAGGACATTCTCCTGTGTTTCATGACCCTTGCTAATTTTACTCTCAGGAATGTAGTAGTTTCCTTGATTAAACATTGTTGAAAGAAACTGCATGCTTTATGAATTCCCCTCTAATAAAACACCCCTACTGATGAATGAAGTACTAAAGCACTTCTGTACATCATTTCCTTTATTAGGAGCCAAAAAACCTAACTCACTAATGGAATCAATTACCAATTCGTGTATACAATTCAAGTTAAAAATATGTGTGTATATATACAAATATATATATATATATACAAAGTCATAGATAGGATTGCACAATCATACTTAAATAATGCCACGGTGCTCTGCTAATACCATAACAATACTCTCCAAAAAGCAGGCAGCTCACTGGTCTTTGCAGTAAAACTAGAATTTATTACATCAGTTTAAAAAAACAAACGTTTCGGCACTGCATTGTGCCTTTGTCAATGTTATACAACAAAAAGTACAAGGACAGAGTGCACCCAAGCACCCCGGATCAGTTAACATACATTTAAAACAAACCCCCTTAAATAGAGAATAGAGAATATCCCCACTTAGCCTTTACCGCCATTCCTATTGCATGCTCGTTCAATCACCTAATCCCTGCGTCACGCTGACACGCTAGCCGTGCCTAGCGTGATGACGCATAGCACGGCGTTGTCATGACAACGTCCAAGGCATTACGTCGACGAATGAGCCAGATACCAGGAGAACACCAGGGAACAATCTGCGCATATTCAGAACAACAAAGTTTCTTGAAGCGCAGCGGTTGCTATGGGCAACCAACGTAAACCAGCCACCTAATCAGGCAAGAGCCGCTCTGGGTGTCCCATAGTATGTGGCTACGGCGGAGGCAATAAGGATGTGTAATCTTATCAGATTTTCATACCACACAACAAACAAAATATAAATACAAAGTCACTTTACTTAAGTCTGTTATGTAATAGGAATACAAATCTGAAAGATATATCACAGCCACAGATGCGATGTTAAAATGGACCAGAAAACTGTGACAAAAGTATATACAGATGAAATTCATGGTCATATGATTATTAAATAGAAACTGCCTCAAATAATTAGTGAACATAATAGAATGTGCACCAATAAATCAATGCTGCTACTCAATCTATCTATCCATCAAACCCATAGGAGTATGGTAGTAACCAGATAGTGAAACTTCCACAGACCCAAGCTCTTATGTGGTCATTAACTTAAGCATTAATAAAAAGGGCTAAAATCCAAAGTAGTATTGAGTCCCTTTGGGGTCATAGTTCCCAATTTATGTATCCACCTGCTCTCACATTGGAGAGCAGGTGGATACCTGCGCTGAGAAATAACAGTGAGACACATTCACAAGTTACCCAAGTAAAAGAAATGGGCATTAAATTGAACAAAAGGGGTTATCCCATGACAGACATCTGCGAAATACAGGAGAAATTGTTATGCACGGACACTTTACGAGACACCAGGGTTCCTAAAAAGGATAAGTTTGAACAACTGAATTTAATTACCACGTACACACCTGGTTGTGAACGTTTATCCAACGCAGCACGTCGCCACTGGCCAGTGGTGGGCACAGATCCCATGTTACCCTTTCAGAAGATGACCGCTCCAAGGGTGGTCTACCGCAGAGCAAGGAACCTGAGGGACATCTTGGTTAAAGCAGATCCTGTGAACCACTACAAAAAGGAAACATGGCTCAAGTCATCCAAGAAAGGTTGCTTCCCCTGTGGGAGTTGTACAACATGTAACAGCATGTGCAAAGGGGACACTTTTCAACACCCCCACAAAAACCAACGGTTTAAAATAAACCATTGTCTTAGTTGTACCAGCACCTTTGTGATCTACATGTTGTCTTGCCCATGTTCACTTATTTATATAGGAAAAACAATAACCTCCTTCCGCGACAGGATGGCAAATCATCGCCACGCTATTCGTGAAGCCCTGAAAGATGGTGACTCGGATCAACCGGTGGCACGCCACTGTGCAAACTTTAAACACCCGGTGTCAAGCATCAGATCAATGCTGATTGATCATATCCCACCAAATCCAAGAGGTGGTGATAGGGGAAAAAAATTACTCCAATGTGAGAGCAGGTGGATACATAAATTGGGAACTATGACCCCAAAGGGACTCAATACTACTTTGGATTTTAGCCCTTTTTATTAATGCTTAAGTTAATGACCACATAAGAGCTTGGGTCTGTGGAAGTTTCACTGTCTGGTTACTACCATACTCCTATGGGTTTGATGGATAGATAGATTGAGTAGCAGCATTGATTTATTGGTGCACATTCTATTATGTTCACTAATTATTTGAGGCAGTTTCTATTTAATAATCATATGACCATGAATTTCATCTGTATATACTTTTGTTACAGTTTTCTGGTCCATTTTAACATCGCATCTGTGGCTGTGATATATCTTTCAGATTTGTATTCCTATTACATAACAGACTTAAGTAAAGTGACTTTGTATTTATATTTTGTTTGTTGTGTGGTATGAAAATCTGATAAGATTACACATCCTTATTGCCTCCGCCATAGCCACATACTATGGGACACCCAGAGCGGCTCTTGCCTGATTAGGTGGCTGGTTTACGTTGGTTGCCCATAGCAACCGCTGCGCTTCAAGAAACTTTGTTGTTCTGAATATGCGCAGATTGTTCCCTGGTGTTCTCCTGGTATCTGGCTCATTCGTCGACGTAATGCCTTGGACGTTGTCATGACAACGCCGTGCTATGCGTCATCACGCTAGGCACGGCTAGCGTGTCAGCGTGACGCAGGGATTAGGTGATTGAACGAGCATGCAATAGGAATGGCGGTAAAGGCTAAGTGGGGATATTCTCTATTCTCTATTTAAGGGGGTTTGTTTTAAATGTATGTTAACTGATCCGGGGTGCTTGGGTGCACTCTGTCCTTATACTTTTTGTTGTATAACATTGACAAAGGCACAATGCAGTGCCGAAACGTTTGTTTTTTAAACTGATGTAATAAATTCTAGTTTTACTGCAAAGACCAGTGAGCTGCCTGCTTTTTGGAGAGTATATATATATATATATATATATATATATATATATATATATATATATATATATACATAAATACATACATATATATATATACAGTATATATATATATATATATATATATATATATATATATATAATTTTTTTATTTCCTATATATCTGTAACGTTACAAATTTGACAAAATGGGTGTTAACCTATTGCCTAAATGCCAGTGGACAAGGAAGGTTTAAAGTCCTCGTCATAATAATTTAGAGAATAAACATGTTAACAAACCAAAAATGTTTTTGGTTTTTTCACTGAAATTTTTTTTCTATGTAAATATGTTCTGAAAAACAAGTCAGTATCTCTAGTTGACCACTAACCAATGTCGAACCCCACTAATGTTACTAATGTTTATATACTAAGAGATTTACTGGAACCATGTATGAATTACATGAGAATATTTATGGATATTTACACCAATATTGTAATGATAAGAATCATGCAGCTATGTTGGGGACCTTGAATTTCATAACTAAATATGAATTATTTTGTTAAAGCATAAAAACTTCACTATAAGCAATTATATACTGACAAGCAACACTAGTTAATAGCTACATGTTAATACTGATTAATAATATATATGTGTACCTGAATATATAAGTACATACACATAATCAAATTTAAGCCTATATAATAAAGCAAATAAACTTGTTATTCAATATGCAATATAAAAAAGGTGTATTTTTCCTGACAATTTGGTTCAGCCAAAGTTTGACAACATTATTTGTTCAACATATTATTTAACCCCTTTTTTACTATAGGGGTCATGTTGGGTGCCGCAGAGGAGCAGCAAGACAGCAATAAATTTAACCCCTTAATGACAACTGACGTACCAGGTACGTCATGCATTAACAATCAGTTAATGACAATGGACGTACCTGGTACGTCAGTTGTCTAACAGAGTGCTGGAAGTGATCACAATCACTTCCAGCAGCTCTGAGGGTATTGCAGTGATGCCTCGATATGGAGGCATCCTGCAATACCCCTTTACAAGACTCCGATGCAGAGAGAGCCACTCTGTGGCCCTCTCTGCACCGGTAGTGATGGTGCCGATGGTGCCTCTGACCGGTGGGAGGAGGGAGCGTGTGCGCGCGCGTGCACGTGCGCACATTAGCCACACTGACACCAATGAAAAAATAAGGGGAAAAAAAGTTATTTTATTTTTTTTATATTTAAAAGGATCTGTGAGGGGGAGGGGGTGGGGGTATTGTGGGGGGGCTGCTACACTACAGAAATAAATAAACACAAATAACAGTTATAAATACAATTAAAATAAGTTTGGTTTGTGGGGCCAAACTGGGTACTGGCAGACAGCTGCCAGTACCCAAGATGGCGGTAATTAGGTAGGGGAGAGGGTTAGAGAGCTGGAGGGGGGATCAGGGAGGTTGGTGCTAAGGCAGGGGTCCATCACAACTAAAATATTTTATAATTTTTATTTAAAAAAAAAACTCTTTTATTTAGTACTGGCAGACTTTCTGCCAGTACTTAAGATGGCGGTAACAATTGTGGGGTGGGGGAGGGAAGAGAGCTATTTGGGAGGGATCAGGGGGTGGGATGTGTCAGGTGGGAGGCTGATCTCTAAAATTAACCCTGCAAGCTCCCTACAAGCTACCTAATTTAACCTCTTCACTGCTGGGCATAATTCACGTGTTGTGCGCAGCAGCATTTAGCGGCCTTCTAATTACCAAAAAGCAACGCCAAAGCCATATAAATCTGCTATTTCTGAACAAAGGGGATCCCAGAGAAGCTTTTACAACAATTTCTGCCATAATTGCACAAGCTGTTTGTAAATAATTTCAGTGAGAAACCTAAAATTGTGAAAAATGTAAAGTTTTTTTTTTTATTTGCTCGCATTTGGCGGTGAAATGGTGGCATAAAATATACCAAAATGGGCCTAGATCAATACTTGGGGTTGTCTACTACACTACACTAAAGCTAAAATTAACCCTACAAGCTCCCTACAAGCTCCCTAATTAACCCCTTCACTCCTGGGCATAAAACATGTGTGGTGCGCAGCGGCATTTAGCGGCCTTCTAATTACCAAAAAGCAACCACAAAGCCATATAAGTCTGTTATTTCTGAAAAAGGGGATCCCAGAGAAGCATTTACAACCATTTGTGCCATAATTGCAGAAGCTGTTTGTAAATAATTTCAGTGGGAAACCTAAAGTTTGTGACAAAATTTGTGAAAAAGTGAACTTTTTTTTTTTTTTTATTGCATTTGGCGGTGAAATGGTGGCATGAAATATACCAAAATGGGCCTAGATCAATACTTTGGGATGTCTTCTAAAACAAAATATATACATGTCAAGGGATATTCAGATATTCCTGACAGATATCAGGGTTCCAAAGTAACTAGCGCTAATTTTGAAAAAAAGTGGTTTGGAAATAGCAAAGTGCTACTTGTATTTATTGCCCCATAAATTGCAAAAAAAGCAAAGAACATGTAAACATTGGGTATTTCTAAACTCAGGACAAAATTTATAAACTATTTAGCATGGGTGTTTTTTGGTGATTGTAGATGTGTAACAGATTTTGGGGGTCAAAGTTAGAAAAAGTGTGTTTTTTTCCATTTTTTCCTCATATTTTATCATTTTTTTTTAGTAAATTATAAGATATGATGAAAATAATGGTATCTTTAGAAAGTCCATTTAATGACGAGAAAAACGGTATATAATATGTGTGGGTACAGTAAACGAGTAAGAGGAAAATTACAGCTAAACGCAAACACTGCAGAAATGTAAAAATAGCCATTGTCATTAAGGGTAAGAAAATTGAAAAATGGTCCGGTCATTAAGGGGTTAAAGACTTTCCAGTATGCAGAAAATCCATTCCTGTCTTTAGAGAAATTAGTTAAACTACATAAACAAATCATCTATCACTTGTATCCCATTTGTTTGTTTATTTGATAAAGGAGCAGCTTGTTTTCATCTTCAAATGCAATACATATAGCATTTAGGTTTAGGGGTTAATAGTTTAATTTAGTGTGTCACGATGTGGGGGAGCGACAGTTTAGAGGTTAATAGGTTTAATTTAGTAGTTGTGATGTGGGGGCCGGTGGTTTAGGGATTAATAGGTTTAGTTTAGTAGTTGTGATGTGGGGTCAGCAGTTTAGGGGTTAATAGCTTTAGTTTAGTAGTTGCGATGTGGTGGTGCTGCAGTTTAGGGGTTAAAAGGTTTATTTAGGTGTTAGTAATGCGGGGGGCGCGGGTTTATGGGTTAATAACTTTATTTAGGGTTGACGATTTTGGGGGGGGCAGCAGATTAGGGGTAATTAGGGGTTTATGCTAGGGTGTCCCCATAGTCATCAATGGGGATCGCAGATTGCATGCTCTATCTGAAACATGAAAGTTCTTTTTGACTTGATTGTCCCTTTAAGTCAGCGGTGAGCTGGTTGTACGTGCTCATGCACGATTTTCCCATAGACATCAATGGGGAGAGCCGGCTGAAAAAAAGTCTAACACCTGCAATAAAGCAGCGTAAATCTCCGTAATGCAGCCCCATTGATTCCTATGGGGAAACTAAATTTATGTTTACACCTAACACCCTAACTTGAACCCCGAGTCTAAACACCCCTAATCTTACACTTATTAACCCCTAATATGCCGCCCCCAACATCGCCGACACCTGCATTATACTTATTAACCGTTAATCTGCTGCTCCGAACATCGCTGCAACTATAATAAACATATTAACCCCTAAACCGCCGCACTCCCGCATCACAAACACTAGTTAAATATTATTAAACCCTAATCTGCCGCCCCTAACATCGCCGTCACCTACCTACATTTATTAACCCCTAATCTTCTGCCCCCAACGTCGCCGCCACTGTACTAAATTTATTAACCCCTAAACCTAAGTCTAACCCTAACCCTAACACCCCCTAACTTTAATATAATTAAAATAAATCTAAATAAAACCTACTATTAATAACTTAATAATTCCTATTTAAAACTAAATACTTACCTGTAAAATAAACCCTAAGCTAGCTACAATATAACTAATAGTTACATTGTAGCTAGCTTAGCGTTTATTTTTATTTTACAGGCAAGTTTGTATTTATTTATATTACACTAACACCTAACCTTACACTACAATTAAATACATTACCTAAATTAAATACAATTACCTAAATTACAAAAACAAACAAAGACTAAATTACACAAAATAAAAAAAGAAATTATCAGATATTTAAACTAATTACACCTAATCTAATAGCCCTATCAAAATAAAAAAGCCCCCCCCAAAATAAAAAAAAACCTAGGCTAAACTAAACTACCAATAGCCCTTAAAAGGGCCTTTTGTGGGGCATTGCCCCAAAGAAATTAGCTCTTTTACCTGTAAAAAAAAATACAAACAACCCCCCAACAGTAAAACCCACCACCCACACAACCAAACCCCCCAAATAAAAACCTAACTAAAAAAAACCTAAGTTCCCCATTGCCCTGAAAAGGACATTTGTATGAGCATTGCCCTTAAAAGGACATTTAGCGCTTTTTCAGCCCAAAAGCCCTAATCTAAAACTAAAACCCACCCAATTAAAACTTAAAAAAAACCTAACACTTACCCCCGAAGATCCACTTACAGTTTTGAAGACCGGACATCCATCTTCAACGAAGCCGGGAGAAGTCCTCAGCAAAGCGGTGAGAAGTCCTCAACGAAGTCGGGAGAAGTCTTCATTCAAGCCGGCAGAAGTGGTCCTCCAGACGGGCAGAAGTCTTCATCAAGACGGCATCTTCTATCTTCATCCATCCGGTGCAGAGCGGCTCCATCTTCAAGACATCCGGCGCGGAGCATCCTCTTCTTTCGATGACGACTAAAGAATGAAGGTTCCTTTAAGGGACGTCATCCACGATGGCGTTCCTTGAATTCCGATTGGCTGATAGAGTTCTATCAGCCAATCGGAATTAAAGGTGAAAAAATCCTATTGGCTGATGCAATCAGCCAATAGGATTGAGCTTCAATCCTATTGGCTGATCCGATCAGCCAATAGGATTGAGCTCGCATTCTATTGGCTGATTGGAACAGGCAATAGAATGCAAGCTCAATTCTATTACGGCCAAAAAAGTGTGTGGTGCCCCTTAACCTGCAAGGCTCGTAATACCAGCGGTATTGAAAAAGCAGTGTTATGAGCCTTAACGCTGCTTTTTTACTCATACTGCAAAACTCATAATCTAGCCGTATGTTAGGTTTATTTATAGTTTAAGCTTAGGTTTTTTTATTTACCAGGTAAGTTTTTTAAATTTATTTTAAGATAGTTATATTGTAACTTTAATTTAAAGTTAGGGGGGTGTTAGGTTTAGGGGTTAATAGTTTCATTTAGTGTCGCAATGTGGGGGGGGGCAGTGGTTTAGGGGTCAATAGGTTTAGTTTAGTAGTTGCACTGTGGGGGGTCGGCAGTTTAGGGGTTAATAGGTTTAGTTTAGTAGTTGTGATGTGGGGGCCGGCGGTTTAGTGGCTAATAGATTTAGTTTAGAAGTTGCAATGTGGAGGTCGGTGGTTTAGGGATTAATAGGTTTAGTTTAGTAGTTGCGATGTGGGGGGGCCCCGCGGTTTAGGGGTTAATATGTTTATTTAGTGTTGCGATGTGAGGGGGTGGTGGTTTAGGGGTTAATACTTTAATTTAGTGTTGGCGATGTGGGTGGGTGGTTGATTAGGGGTTAATAAGTTTAATAAAGTTTTTGCGATGTGGGGGTGGCGGTTTAGGGGTTAATAGTTTAGTTTATGAATGTTAGTTTACTTTGTAAAATTTTTGTTATGAGTTTTGTGAAACATTTTTGTTTCACAAAATCCATAACTCATGGTCTTTGATCGCGGAATGGATCGTGGTGGTATAAGATGTAACGCTAGCGTAATAGCCTGACCGAACAACTTGTAATACGGAAGACCTGAAAATTCCACACTTAAAAGCTATTTTTTGAGTGCGAAATGGAGAGTTGCGGTACAGGCTAAAACGATAGAGGTATAACCGTATCGCTGTGACTTGCAATATGGGAGACCTGCCATTCCACGCGCAAAGGCCAATTTTTCAGCGATATAGCGTACTGCAAAACTTGTAATTTTGCCTAATGCTTTTAACAATGACTCCTGATACTACCTAGGTATGCTCTTCAACAAAGAATATCAGGAGTACAAAGTAAATATGATATTATAAGTAATTATGAAAGTTATTTAAAATTGCATGCTCCATATAAATCATTAAAATTCACATTTGACTTTAATTTCCATAGGGTCACAATGCAGCAATCAAATTTTTATTTTTTCTGTCTCCCTTAATTCTCAAAGACACTACTCCTCTAACTCGTCGTAGACATACCTAAAGTGATCATTTTCTATAAAGACTACCTATTCCTGTGTTCCAAGATTACAATGCATAGTAAAAGTGACAAATTTAAATGGTTCTAAAACAATTCTAGAGAGAAAGAGAGAATTTCTATAATTTGCACACATTCTGTTAATGAAAAACAATTCCATTGTGCCTAATCATTGGTCTATAGTTAATAAAGATAACTTTACATTATATCTTTAAGAAATGTTTCTCTGTATTAATCATTTTTATAATAATAATGATGATTATTATTATTATTAATAACAATACATTTGTTAATTATATGCTTATCGCATTTTGAAATGTTATGACAATAGTTATAAGATTGTACAGTAAAGTAAGACGCACTTTTATTTGTAGAGGTCCTGCCCATGACTTATTGTTAGCAGTAAGATGATTGGCTTCGATGCTAAATGAAGCACAAGGAAATAACTGGTGGAGAAGGTTAGGCATTTGGTGCAAAGGCATTTTAATGTAATGCATATTCATCTCTTAAAGGATTTGGTTTTATGAAACTCCTAAAGTTGGAGGCAGATATTATAGAATAAGGGAAATTTCACAGAATCAGTGCATTTCTAGAAAACAATTGTGAAGTGGAAAATGAAGAAGTATTCCTTATAAATGAAAATACAATGATCTAACACACTATTAAAAACTGCATAGAGGTAATAATGTATTGCTGCTGTTTTGGGGAAACCTCTCCCATATCGAGATTATATAGGATATTATGTGATTACCTCAAATAAAAAAGTGAAAAGTCAAATTTACTTCTAAAGGGGAAGTGTTTGCATTAAAAAAAAACAACAACAAAAACATATCACCTGAATTACAAGTCAGATAAGGGAAAAATCATTAATTTTTATGGATTTAACAAAAAAAAAATTTTTTTAAAAATTGATAGTGATGTTTAAATTGAAAAACGGTAACTGTTTCCATAAGCAGAAGAGTAAGGATATGTTAAAGTGAATGTAAATTTTTATGCTAAAGTGCCCGGTTTTTAAAACTTTGATTAAAAACAGGGGCACTTTAATTCATAAAAATTTTCATTTCACTCCTGTTGTGAAAAAAAACTTACCTTTTAATCTTCACAGCAGCTCCAGCTTCCTCCACCTGTTTCAAAGCCTCTTCCTGGGTCTAAAATGAGGCATCGGCTTCCTCCAATCACAGCAGTGAATCAGACACTGAATCCCCCGGGGGGGAAGCTGTGATTGGAGAATGACCTATCAATCATTTCTGACATCAGAAATGGCTTGTGAGACCGGAGAAAGCTGGAGCTGCTGTGAAGTTTAAAAGGTAAGTTTTTTGTCACAACAGGAGTGAAATGTAAATTTTTATGAATTAAAGTGCCCCTGTTTTTAATCAAAGTTTTAAAAACCGGGCACTTTAGCATCAAAATTTACATTCACTTTAAGCAGCCAAGAAAATGCAATATTCTTCTTATCCAACAGTAATAGCTTAATTAAGTGGTAACTTTGTGTGTTTAATTGCAATTGACACCCATTCATCAATTCAATTAAGGAATGTAATTAAATGGCAACATTAAGGTGTCTTTGAAAGATTCTCTAATAGAAATATACCAGTACACCAGAGCTTGTTGGAAATTTAAATTGCTTGAAAAGAAATAATCAGGTGTCTCGTACCTTTTTTATTTTTATAGCCAAATAAAAAATGAGGTGGAGAGAAAACACAAATGAAGATGAAATAAATCAATAAACAATACAATATATAATATTTATAATTAATGTAAGCCTGCATGAGCCTTGGCCTTCAGAGCCTTCTCTAGTTTTGAAGCCACTTTTAATTGATACTGTGTATAATCTGTGCCTGCTGTAGACTTTGCCTTTGGATCCTGCTCCAGAAATTACACACGTTTGGGCTGATACACTGCATGACCCTTGACTGCCTAAGTCCTTTCCTCAAATACTGCTCGTGTATAAACACCCAGTCCAGAGTGATTCCGACTTTTTCTACTATGACTATTTTGAAGTTGGATTGGACTGAATGCAGAGCGTCTCCTGAGGCTTTGCACATTCAACCAATTAGCTGCCTTTTCCAGAGTAATGTCCAGATGCAAACTCAGCACTTCAAATCACTTACTTTAACAACTCTCAGCATCTGGGTCCATTTTTGAACTGAAACCACCTACAGTGATCCTGGCAGGCAGATATTGGAGGTTCATAATCCATAACAGATATGTAATGCATGATATACCATACAATGCTCTTTGTCACACCTGGAAATAACTAGTAAGCCCTTTTGCTTTCCTGTATCCTGCTTTACAAAGTAGACTTTACTCAAATGAAAGCAATACGCAAAAAATCCTTATGTACAGATCCTGATTGCATAGATATATGGAACAATGTTGTGAAAGTACTGGATGCTAAATCAGAAATGTTGATCATAATATTTGATGACTTATTTTGTTTGGGCCTCTTAAACTTTTAAAGGGGCATAAAAATATGTTTCAATATAAGACTATTTAGCCCCTACGTAATGCTATAGATCAGTGGTTGCCAAGCAGTGGTGGTCCACGAGAAGATGTTGGTGGTCCTTGACACCATTAAGAAGGAATTAATCTCCTCTGATGGTGTTAGCCCCGTTGCGCCGCAACTCCCTACACTGCCTGGCTGGACATCAGTGCAAACTTACTAAGGAGGAGTTACATTATAATTTCCCTACGCACGTTGCGTAGTACAACTTGCATAGCTAGATTGTATTTTTAACTCTATTCTAAAGCCAGCAGAGGTTGGTATAGTCTTGGCTTGAAATAGTGGAATTAAAGTATATAAAAAAAGCAATTCTTAAAAAAAGAAAATTCTCTCATATTTCATTTATTTTCTTCCCTTTACATGTCTCTTTGTAGTAGTTTTCCTAATTCCTTCAGATGGACTTACATCACTGTTTGTCTTCCTCCCCTCCATCTTCTTTTTTTTTAATTAAATATGAATTATTTTTCATTCTAATAATTTTCCTACGCACAAAGCCATTCCACCTGAATTCCAGTAATTGCCATCCAGCAGATCAGCCGTATCCCACCGGTATTATAGTAATTGCCAGTAACATCAGTCGTGGTTAGTTAACATTCATATTAAGAGCTTTCTGATATAAACTTAAGGCTAGATTTAGAGTTTTGTCGGTAAGGACCCGCGTAGCTAACGACGGCTTTTTTCTGGCCGCACCATAAAAATAACTCTGGTATTGAGAGTCCACATAAAGGCTGCATTAGGCTCCAAAAAAGGAGCATAGAGCATATTTAACACAGCTTCAACTCTCGATACCAGAGTTGCTTACGGACGCGGCCAGCCTCAAAAACGTGCTTGTGCACGATTCCCCCATAGGAAACAATGGGGCTGTTTGAGCTGAAAAAAAACCTAACACCTGCAAAAATGCCGCGTTCAGCTCCTAACGCAGCCCCATTGTTTGCTATGCGGAAACACTTCCTACGTCTGCACCTAACACTCTAACATGTACCCCGAGTCTAAACACCCCTAACCTTACACTTATTAACCCCTAATCTGCCGCCTGCATATTATTATTAACCCCTAATCTGCCGCTCCGTAAACCGCCGCTACTTACATTATCCCTATGTACCCCTAATCTGCTGCCCTAACATCGCCGACCCCTATATTATATTTATTAACCCCTAATCTGCCCCCCACAACGTCGCCTCCACCTGCCTACACTTATTAACCCCTAATCTGCCGAGCGGACCTGAGCGCTACTATAATAAAGTTATTAACCCCTAATCCGCCTCACTAACCCTATAATAAATAGTATTAACCCCTAATCTGCACTCCCTAACATCGCCGACACCTAACTTCAATTATTAACCACTAATCTGCCGACTGGAGCTCACCGCTATTCTAATAAATGTATTAACCCCTAAAGCTAAGTCTAACCCTAACACTAACACCCCCCTAAATTAAATATAATTTACATCTAACGAAATTAATTATCTCTTATTAAATAAATTATTCCTATTTAAAGCTAAATACTTACCTGTAAAATAAATCCTAATATAGCTACACTATAAATTATAATTATATTATAGCTATTTTAGGATTAATATTTATTTTACAGGTAACTTTGTAATTATTTTAACCAGGTACAATAGCTATTAAATAGTTAAGAACTATTTAATAGTTACCTAGTTAAAATAATAACAAAATTACCTGTAAAATAAATCCTAACCTAAGTTACAATTAAACCTAACACTACACTATCATTAAATTAATTAAATAAAATATCTACAATTACCTACAATTAAACCTAACACTACACTATCAATACATTAATTAAATACAATATCTACAAATAACTACAATGAAATAAACTAACTAAAGTACAAAAAATAAAAAAGAACTAAGTTACAAAAAATAAAAAAATATTTACAAACATAAGGAAAATCTTACAACAATTTTAAACTAATTACACCTACTCTAAGCCCCCTAATAAAATAACAAAGCCCCCCAAAATAAAAAAATGCCCTACCCTATTCTAAATTACTAAAGTTCAAAGCTCTTTTACCTTACCAGCCCTGAACAGGGCCCTTTGTGGGGCATGCCCCAAGAAGTTCAGCTCTTTTGCCTGTAAAAAAAACATACAATACCCCCCCCAACATTACAACCCACCACCCACATACCCCTAATCTAACCCAAACCCCCCTTAAATAAACCTAACACTAAGCCCTTGAAGATCATCCTACCTTGTCTTCACCTCACCGGGTATCACACCGATCCGTCCTGGCTCCGATATCTTCATCCAACCCAAGCGGGGGCTAGACATCCACTGAAGAAGTCAAGAAGAGGGTCCAAAGTCTTCATCCTATCCGGGAAGAAGAGTAGATCCGGACCGGCAACCATCTTCTTCCAAGCGGCATCTTCTATCTTCATCCGATGAGGACCGGCTCCATCCTGAAGACCTCCACCGCGGACCCATCTTCATCCGGCGACGTCCAACTGAAGAATGACGGTTCCTTTAAGGGACGTCATCCAAGATGGCGTCCCTCGAATTCCGATTGGCTGATAGGATTCTATAAGCCAATCGGAATTAAGGTAGGAATATTCTGATTGGCTGATGGAATCAGCCAATCAGAATCAAGTTCAATCTGATTGGCTGATCCAATCAGCCAATCAGATTGAGCTCGCATTCTATTGGCTGTTCCGATCGGATTGATCTTGATTCTGATTGGCTGATTCCATCAGCCAATCAGAATATTCCTACCTTATTTCCGATTGGCTGATAGAATCCTATCAGCCAATCGGAATTCGAGGGACGCCATCTTGGATGACGTCCCTTAAAGGAACCGTCATTCTTCAGTTGGACATTGCCGGATGAAGATGGGTCCGCGGTGGAGGTCTTCAGGATGGAGCCGGTCCTCATCGGATGAAGATAGAAGATGCCGCTTGGAAGATGATGGTTGCCGGTCCGGATCTACTCTTCTTCCCGGATAGGATGAAGACTTTGGAGCCTCTTCTGGACCTCTTCAGCTGCCAGAAGATGGATCGCCAGCCCCCGCTTGGGTTGGATGGAGATTTTGGAGCCTCTTCTGGACCTCTTCAGCCGCCAGAAGATGGATCGCCAGCCCCCGCTTGGGTTGGATGAAGATTTTGGAGCCAAGACGGATTGGTGAACCTGGTATGGTGAAGACAAGGTAGGATGATCTTCAGGGGCTTAGTGTTAGGTTTATTTAAGGGGGGTTTGGGTTAGATTAGGGGTATGTGGGTGGTGGGTTGTAATGTTGGGGGGGGTATTGTATGTTTTTTTTTACAGGCAAAAGAGCTGAACTTCTTGGGGCATGCCCCGCAAAGGGCCCTGTTCAGGGCTGGTAAGGTAAAAGAGCTTTGAACTTTAGTAATTTAGAATAGGGTTGGGCATTTTTTTATTTTGGGGGGCTTTGTTATTTTATTAGGGGGCTTAGAGTAGGTGTAATTAGTTTAAAATTGTTGTAATATTTTTCTTATGTTTGTAAATATTTTTTATTTTTTGTAACTTAGTTCTTTTTTATTTTTTGTACTTTAGTTAGTTTATTTCATTGTAGTTATTTGTAGGTATTGTATTTAATTTATTTACTGATAGTGTAGTGTTAGGTTTAATTGTAGGTAATTGTAGGTATTTAATTTAATTAATTTAATGATAGTGTAGTGTTAGGTTTAATTGTAACTTAGGTTAGGATTTATTTTACAGGTAAATTTGTAATTATTTTAACTATTTTAGCTATTAAATAGTTCTTAACTATTTAATAGCTATTGTACCTGGTTAAAATAAATACAAAGTTACCTGTAAAATAAATATTAATCCTAAAATAGCTATAATATAATTATAATTTATGTTGTAGCTATATTAGGATTTATTTTACAGGTAAGTATTTAGCTTTAAATAGGAATAATTTATTTAATAAGAGTTAATTAATTTCGTTAGATTAAAATTATATTTAACTTAGGGGGGTGTTAGTGTTAGGGTTAGACTTAGCTTTAGGGGTTAATACATTTATTAGAATAGCGGCGAGATTCGGTCGGCAGATTAGGGGTTAATTATTGTAGGTAGGTGGCGGCGACGTTGTGGGGGGCAGGTTAGGGGTTAATAAATATAATATAGGGGTCGGCGATGTTAGGGCAGCAGATTAGGGGTACATAGGGATAATGTAGCTGGCGGCGGCGTGCGGACGGCAGATTAGGGGTTAATAAGTGTAGGTAGCTGGCGGCGACGTTGTGGGGGGCAGATTAGGTTTTAATAAGTGTAGGTAGCTGGCGGCGACGTTGTGGGGGGCAGATTAGGGGTTAATAAATATAATATAGGGGTCGGCGGTGTTAGGGGCAGCAGATTAGGGGTACATAAGGATAACGTAGGTGGCGGTCGGTAGATTAGGGGTTAAAAAAATGTAATCGAGTTGCGGCGATGTGGGGGGACCTCGGTTTAAGGGTACATAGGTAGTTTATGGGTGTTAGTGTACTTTAGAGTACAGTAGTTAAGAGCCTTATGAACCGGCGTTAGCCCAGAAAGCTCTTAACTACTGACTTTTTTCTGCGGCTGGAGTTTTGTCGTTAGATTTCTAACGCTCACTTCAGACACGACTCTAAATACCGGAGTTAGAAAAATCCCATTAAAAAGATAGGATACGCAATTTACGTAAGGGGATCTGCGGTATGGAAAAGTCGCGGCTGAAAAGTGAGCGTTAGACCCTTTTTTGAGTGACTCCAAATACCGGAGGTAGCCTAAAACCAGCGTTAGGAGCCTCTAACGCTGGTTTTCACGGCTACCGCCAAACTCTAAATCTAGGCCTTAATTTATTACTCCTATGTCTGTCCATGGTCATAAGTAGTTTTGAATAATTGCTAACTGGGGAGGAAACTTGGAAGTCTTGTGGTCCTTTTAAACGTAATTCTTTTTTTCCCACTTTCTGCCAATATGTTTCCAGCTCAAAAGTTGGCCCTCACCCTTCATCTATCATGTGGAAGTATTCTCTCAGTTCTGTCATTCAGTTAGTTAATTCCAAAAAAAAAATCTTAAAAATGTGTAAATGTATACATAATGTAAACTTAGCTATGCTTATACTAGTTATGTACAGTATGTGTGTGTGTATATATATATATATATATACATATATATATACATATATATATATATATATATATATATACACACACACACACACACACATATATACATACATACACACACGCGCATTATAGAGGTTTGTACCTTTTTACAAAAATGGAATGTTAGTGGTCCACAGGATTCCAAATTGTGAGTTTAGTGGTCCCTGAGGTCCAAAAGGTTGTCGACCCCTGCTATAGATTATACTTATGGTTTAAAAGCTGAGCTCAGTGCTTTGCGCATCCCCTGCAGTCGGGTTCTAAAAAACACACTAAGACTGGTATACACACTATAAACATGCTAAAAGGGTAATGAAACACAATTTTTTTCTTTCAAGATTTAGACAGAACATGTGATTTTAAACAATTTTCCAATTTGCTTCTATTAAAAGTGCTTCATTCTCTTGGTATCCTTAGTAAAAAGGCATATCTATGTATGCTCAGGAGCAGCAATGTACTACTGGGAGCTAGTTGCTGATAGTTGACTCTACAAAAATGCCTCTTTTTATTGGTTCACCAGATATCTTCAAATAGCTCTCAGTAGTGCATAGCTACTCATACAATAAAGGATACCAAGAAAATAAAGCAAATTGGATAAAAGAAGTAAATTGGAAAGTTGTTTAAAGTCACATGCTCTATTTAAATCATAAAAACTAAGAAAAAGAAAAATTATTCAAAAAAGTACCAAAGGTAATGAGAGTGGCGCTCATTAAAAATAAGCTGGAAAAGAAAAATACAAACAGATTTTATAAAAGTGTATACTTTAATATAATGAATCAAATGATAAAAACTTTATTCTAAATGTCTTATAAAACAAATAAATATCAGTATAAAACAATTGTAGCCACAATATAATATGCTATAAAATCACAGTGGATAGTACACAATCTAATAGATAGACTTTGCAAGGTGTGGATATCTAACTTGCTACAAATTGAGCAAGATGGCTGTATTAGATGTATCAATTGATCAATGGTATCGTCATGGACATAATAGCTTGACTATTTACAATACATATAGCATCCGCTATCAAACATATGCAAAACAACAAATGTCAAAGGGGCCCATTTATCAAGCTCTGTATGGAGCTTGAGGGCCCGTGTTTCTGGCGAGCCTGCAGGCGCACCAGAAACACCAGTTATGAAGCAGCGGTTTAAAGACCGCTGCTCCATAACCTGTCTGCATGCTCTGAGGTTCATATGCTAGTTTCTTAGACCTTAAAGGCAGCCTCTAATCTGAAAGCATTTTGACAGTTTTTCACCACTAGAGGGCGTTAGTTCATGTATTTCACATAGATAACATTGAGCTCAGGCATGTGAAGCTCTTAGGAGCCAGCACTGATTGGCTAAAAATGCATGTCTGTCAAAAGAACTGAAATAAGGGGGCAGTTTGCAGATGCTTAGATACAAGGTAATCACAGAGGTAAAAAGTATATTAATATAACAGTGTTGGTTATGCAAAACTGGGGAATGGGTAATAAAGGGATTATCTACTTTTTTAAACAACAAAATTTCTGGTGTTTACTGTCCCTTTAATGAGTGCCACTCTCATTACCATTGGTACTTTTTTTGAATAATTTAATCTTAACCGTTGTGGGAGAATAGCGGGATAAAGAGAGCTGGCTTTGGGATATACTTTTAATTCTAGGGTCAAGAGTCACAAAATTATTTGAACTAAGAAAAAGAAAAATGTTGGGTTTCATGTAACTATAATTTAAAGGGATAGAAAGGTCAAAATTGAAATGTGCATGAGTGCATTTCAATTTGAAATAGAAGTATTTTTGCCATATACTTCCATCAGCAAAAATGTGCACCAGTATTAAAACTCAGAGAGCTGGCTGTGTTGTGTATTGTGCTTGTGAAGACTTCATTTATGTCACAAAAGCCAATTCTGACTCTTTGAGAAGTTGTGGTGTTTGAATACCAGTCATGTGCATTTATTCCTTTCGGCACTAAACGAATGCCAAGCTGCATTCAGTAATTTTCAGAGCTAAATTTGTTCTTGTGAAAGTGAAACACACTAAGATCTGGATTTGCACAGATCTTAGTGTGTTGCACTTTCACAAGAACAAATTTGTCTCCACCAATTGCCTAGTGTGGCTTGTGGCCGCCATCTTTGGCATTCGTTTAGTGCTGAAAGGCACAAATGCACTATCCTATTGAAAGCTGGTGCACGGGCCCTCATGGCATATGTGTGTATTGGTGAAAAACAGAACACTTTAACTACAATCATTTCTACTGATGGAAGTATATTGCAAAAATTTTCAATATTAACTTTGCTATTCCTTTAAAAAGTAAAATTATTTAGAATGTTGAGGACAAACACACTAACTTTACAATTCAGTTGTATGTCACTTTAAGACTTAAATAGAATATGTTGACTTTCCAGTTATCCTTATGCTTAAGAGTAGGTGAATTCTAAAGTAATGTTATCCTATTGTATAGCAAAACCATAATGAATATATAACCTGAAAAAACTGATATAAAACTATATAGAACTAAACTGTCTGAAATTTAAGTTCTTTCTTTATTGGGTATTTGTGTAACCCACACTGCCAAAAAACTTAATAAATCAATCATACATTTTCAATTTCACTCTTCTATTGATGTGTTGTACTTATGTTTATATTCTGCAGGCAATCTCCTAACAAAAGGGCTCTTTCTTTGAGTCTGCATTGCTGTAGGAGATGTGGTAAAAAATAAGAGGTGTCAGGAAATTTAAACCTGACGTACAGCCAAAACTAACATACCTGATAAACCATGGATTCTGGTCTCTGAAATATATACTGAGTGCACAAAGAATCTTTATTTTTTTTCTTACAGACAATATTTCAGAGCAAAGACGTAGCAATGTGCTATACTTCTTCTTTTACATCTCAATATTTTGAGAGATCATGGTGATTCCCCTTATACTAACGTTTCATGAATTGTCCAGTAAGGTGCCAAGCACAGGGAATATTAAATATAAATGTTTAATTTATTATCAAACTGGTATGTAATTGTAGGTTTGCCGCAAGCATTTATTTTAGCCTCTTAAAGGCTTTCTATGAGACAATTCTAATATCACCTTTGTACTCATTTAGGGTCAGATTACAAGTAGAGTGCTAACAGTTTGGTGCGAGTGATATTGGGCACGTATTACAAGTTGAAAGTAAACGTGACCACTTGAGTGCAATTAAAATTAAACACATGTCGGGTTATCATGACCGCAGAGCTCTGGTTAACTGTTATGCTTGAATAGAAATACTAAATCATCTTTAGTATTAGTAAACAGCCTAAGCAGACCATGTTAGATATTAATATGGGATTTTCTCCTGTAAATTAAATTCTGCCTTTTCTTTATGTTCCCTTTAATGTGCCCCTTTTCCCCAAAAGCAGATTGGCTTATTCAGTAATGTTCCGTGTATCACTATTATTTGAGATGATTGCTAGTTCTATTCAATTTACAAAGAAGGAGCTATTATTGCCTAAAAGTACTTCTGTATCATGCAATTGCTATGCTATAACCAATGTGATTTTCTTTTCAGGCGCTGCTGATCTAGCGTCCGGTTGCTATAGTTACGGCTATTACGTAACGCAAGACATGTGGGAGGATCCACTTCCGGGAACGCCGTTAGCAGAGCCGCTCTGGATGTCTGAGGGTTGTTTATATGGGCGAGTACATTGTCTTATTTCTTATGTTTGTTTGAAAACAGGGGAGACCCCGAAATGTCACAGATTAAAATTATTTATTTTGGTGACAAAGACCCATGAGTGCCTTCCTTTCTTGTTACTGTATGAATTTCTGAAGTGCACCCTGGGCACCACAGGTGGAGTGGGTCTTGACAAATATTTACCAGGGGTGCTTTATCCTCTCTGACACTATATATATATCTATCTATCTATCTATCTATCTATCTATCTATCTATCTATCTATCTATCTATCTATCTATCTATCTATATATATATATATATATATATATATATATATATATATATATACTGTATAAAGGGATAGATATATATTGTACAAAAATATCAGATATACAGTATGTAGAAATATGTATTTATGAATAAAAAAAATGTGAAGAACATTGGAATGTGAATTATTCATATTTTCATGTCAGGTTAGCGCTCTTGAGAATGTGAGATTGGTTTAGCTCGCTAGTAGGGAGTTTTTCCACTTTTTTTCCTCCATTGACTTCTATGGGGGCATACTATGTGGGTATATTTTAAAGCACACAAAATGCAAAGTTTGTCTTTTTGTATGCATCAGATTAGCGCAATTGATAACTTTTTACTTTAAACTTGTAATACATATGTTAATTGAAGAGCGCAAAAAGGTTACTTGTAGCAAAGTTAAAAAACGCAAGCTGGAGTGTAAAATATCGCTTTACCTGTAATATGGCCCTAAGTAAGTTTGCCTAAAGCAAAAAATAAAACGTCTATCCATCTATCTTAGTTAGGGGAGCTGATGACCCATTTAACTACTCTGTCCTTTTGTTCCCAAAACTTTTTGAATAGACATCCTGTTTTTTTATCAAGACTGTTTACTTATTTCATTTCATTTTTTACTATAAATGTACAATACTTGCTCCTAAGACCGCTGCTCCTTAACTCGTCCACCACCTCTGAGGTGACCAACAGCAATCCGCCCAATCGAATACGATCGGGCAGATTGACACCCCCTGCTAGCGGCCGATTGGCCGTGAATTCGCACATTAATAAATGGACCCCATGGTATGCAATATCTGCAGCTGTTAGCAGCTCTGTATCTGGGAAATTACAGTTCCCTGCATACTGCTGTGGTGGGCACATGTAAAAGGAGGCAGAAGAAGTCTGCATGCGTTTAAAGTGGTGTCTGATTGGGTGAATGGGCGGCTTTTGAGCAAGGAGAGATTTGAGCAGCAGAGACAGAGTTGAACTGCAGGAAAAGAGCAATTGAACTTGAAAAACAGAGATAGGGTTGAACAGCAGAGACTCTATGAGTTTATGGTTAATAACTACTAATGTATTTTATGGTAAAGTCATATCTGTTGTGAATATTATATTTATATTAACTAAATGTTTTAGGGTGTGTGAGAGGTAGAAGAAACTTCTGTCAAAATAAAGGGCCATAAATAGATGGAGTTTTCTTCCCAGTTACAACTTGTAGGAATTACAGCTGATTATGTCTGGTGTATATCGTTATCTCTATGTTTTCAGCAATGTTACATGTGAAATTACAGTGATAATAGTGGCAGCTATTATTTTCATTCATTATTTAATTTAAAATAAATGGTTTGAAATGCTATAACCAAAACCTAATCTAATAACTTTTCCTTTTGAGTATCTTGTGTGTCGTCAAAACAGTGTCCTTTAACCCTAATCTCTATCTATCTATCATCTATTTATCTATCTATCTATCTATCTATCTATCTATCTATCTATCTATCTATAATCTATCTATCTATCTATCATCTATCTACCATCTATCTATCTATCTATCTATCTATCTATCTATATATCATCTATCGACAAAATAAAACAAGGAGACTTTTTAAATCAAGAACAGGAATAATTGTCTGAAAGAGATAATCTAATGCAAAAATGTCATGCTCTAAGGTAGCACATGTAATGTTTCCTTACATCATAGATAACTATGTGCTTAACACCCCCATAAGGAATAAAAAAAACAAGGATAAGTCTCTCCATTCACTTTCCACCTTCTCCTTGTTAGCTGCTTTTCCTGCAAGAAGGATTTTATCCATGTATAGCAATGTTGCAAATAATATTTCAATCTATCGCGGAAGGCCCATGTACACTTTGAACCTGCCTCAGTATGCTCTCATGGAAAGCAGGAGAGTTTAAACAAATGAAAATGCCCCATCTGAATCACAAAACTTTTATTTGACTTCCATTTTCCTTTAAAGGGACATTAAAAATCTCTTAATTTAATGTAAAAATTGTGTAGAGATGACAAAGAGCAAAATCGGTAACCAAGGTTTTTCAAGTGTTAAAAACAGCTTAAAAACAATCTTTTTAATTGCAGCATTTGGAGGTTGCAAAATTAGCTTTTTGGCTCTCTAGGGAGAGTGGGATAAACATAATAAAGGCAAGATTAGTTGTGATGTCCATTTAAATATTACAGATAAAACTTGCTTGGTTTAAGCTTTTCAAATGTGTTTAGATTCTAGTAAAGTGATAAATGATTAATTTGACAATAATAATAGTAATAATAGCACTGAAATGGAGTAGTTGACCTTTGATCACTTCCTACTTAAAGGGACAGTACACTGTAAAATTGTTTTTCCATTAATGTATTTTAAATGACTTGTTATACCAACTGCAGAGTATAAAATATTTGAGAAATTCCATTTTCATGCTTATTTGTGTATATGAAGTAGCTGATTTTGTGCTTTGAAACCACAGCCTATTACAATGGGTTGAACTTAAAGGTGATATCAGATCTCATTATGTTCTAAGTTTGTGTAAACAGACTTGCTTCCTTATCTTTTATTTGGCTGGAACACCAAAGCTCAATACATAGAGAGAACAATGGAAAATTATCATTTTATTACTTAACTATCCTGCATCCCACTGAGAGTGTAATCTCTTCTGCTGGCTGTGTATACTTAGGCTATTCAATAGCATATACTCCAGTATTAATTTGTTCAGTATAGGTGGCGATTCCACAGGCTAAATCAGATATTTCAAATGCTGAAATAGGAGTAAAGGAGCTACTTGTAACCAAATTAATACACTTTAGCAGGTTAAAAGGATCATTGGGAATAATTTAAAGGGGAGACAATTTTTGGGTGAACTGTCCCTTTAAAGGAACAGTCTACTTGATTTTTATTGATTGTTTTTATTGTTTAAAAAGATAGATAATGGCTTTACTACCCATTCAACAACTTTGCATAACTAACATTGCTATATTTATATACTTTATAGCCTCTAAGTTTGCCTGTTTCTAAGCCCCTGCAGGCCACCCCTTTCCTCTTTGTTTTTATTAGATATTTAAATCTAGTACAACAGAGAACCAGTGCTAGTTCATGTGTGCTATATAGATAACATTGTGAACATTCCCATGGAGAATAATAATTGTTATACAAAAACCAGCACTGATTGGCTAAAATGCAAGATTGTAAAAAGCACTGATAAGGGGCAGTTAAGGGGCTTAGATACAGGTAATCATAGAGGTAAAAAAAGTATATTAATATAACCGTGTTGGTTATGCAAAACTGGGAAATAGATAATAAAGGGATTATCTATATTTTTAAACAATACAATTTTTCAAGCAGGCTGTCTCTTTAACAGGCAAGGTTTCTTTGAATATGAATACATGATTTTAAATTGATGAACAATGTAAATTAATCATCCCTATTTAATTTCATCTTTCTATATGGTAGTCTTTAAATTTCTCTGTTTTTGTGTAAAACACATCCATGGAAATACAGTATACAATAGAAGCTGATTTATTTTATTTTATGCTTAGACCTTATAGATATAAATACAATTATTTCATTTTCAGGCGGCACATTTCTATGGAGTCACATAAAGTGACTCACACTTCAAATTTGAAAAATAACTTTACCCTTAATGTTAGTGGGGACATATGTACATTATATTGGAAATATGTTGCACATTTGGATACATATTACATTACTCTATTTCAAAGTAATGAAACCTTCACACTTCATTGCTCTTTTCATTGTGTAATCTCAAAAAAGATAGTTCAAGTGGAAAAATGAAATTAGCTGTTATATCTTAATAAAAGAGATAGGATTTATGGATCCATGTTGATATCTTCCTTATATCTCAATTGCCTTGATGAAAGTTAATCATATAAGCCTAAGAAGATATTAATTTGTTCGTTTTTTAGTAACAATAATCTCTTTTTAATAAGGTATTACTAAATAAGCAACTGTCATCAGATTTAATTTTCAAGCACGTTTTAAATTACCTGTTAATTCTAAACAACTCAATACAAACCTAATGTGTACCAATGTGAGATGTTAAATAGCACCCCTTCTTCCCCAAAATTTAAAATGGACCTATTTTACCAGCAGTTCAAATGCTTGTTATTCAAAGTTACTCATAGACAGTACAGGAAGAAGCGTTTGTCTACACAAAGCTCACCTCTCTCCATTTCTATCAGATCCTTTCCAATCCATTGGAATGTCCATGCAATGAGTCTTCCATGGCTTTTTGAAGGGTTCTCAAATTTAAAACCATTCCAGTCAGTTAAAGAATGCAGTGATAACACTTTATCACAATATTTTAAAATGCATTGGAAACACATATACCTCTCATAAGTGCAATTCCACACTACTATTCCAATTTATTAGAAATCACCTTTCCAACATGTTTTTTGCAGTATTGTTTGGAATTCACAGTTTCTTCATCAATGACTTCTTCAACCCATTTTGGCAAGTTTTGTGTTGCATGTTGCTTTGAGTGTTTTTTTTCCCATCAATGTAGACTCAAATTGAAATCCATATAAAGTGTTAGATTGTACATAATAAAATACTAAAAAACTTTGCATGTACTTTTGTTGTTTATTTTGCCCCCTTTTCTGTTTATCTAGTTTTTTTATATTCCTGTAAGAGATTAATGTGAATACTCCATAGGTCAGTAGTCTAGCCCTGCTACATTATATCTAATGATTGCTTAGTTAGGGTCACAACCCATTTATATCTTTCCTCAGCAGAAGAAATGAGAATACTCAATAAGTTTTTCAATGGGTGTAGCTCTGGGCTGCAAGACGATGCACAGTTTGTAAAGAAATGGCAGTTTATATGTTTTAAAACATTGTCTTGGTATGTAGATGTTTTGCTATGTAGTTCTTAGTTGCTGATATATACTATACATATATAGAAATTAATTTAAGCTATGAAACTTGTACTGAAATTAAAATATAATCATTTAAATGTTTATTATGATTGCAGATAATATGGATGTTTAATGTTAAATATAAAATGTGATAAAATGGTATGATATTTTTATTTTTTAAGGCCTAGATTTGGAGTTTGGCGTTAGCCGTGAAAACCAGCGTTAGAGGCTCCTAACGCTGGTTTTAGGCTAACTCCGGTATTTGGAGTCACTCAAAAAAGGGTCTAACGCTCACTTTTCAGCCGCGACTTTTCCATACCGCAGATCCCCTTACGTCATTTGCGTATCCTATCTTTTCAATGGGATCTTTCTAACTGCGGTATTTAGAGTCGTGTCTGAAGTGAGCGTTAGAAATCTAACGACAAAACTCCAGCCGCAGAAAAAAGACAGTAGTTAAGAGCTTTCTGGGCTAACGCCGGTTCATAAAGCTCTTAACTACTGTACTCTAAATTACACTAACACCCATAAACTACCTATGTACCCCTAAACCGAGGTCCCCCCACATCGCCGCCACTCGATTTATTTTTTTTAACCCCTAATCTGCTGACCGCAAAGCGCCGCCAGCTAAGTTATCCCTATGTACCCCTAATCTGCTGCCCCTAACACCGCCGACTCCTGTATTATATTTATTAACCCCTAACCTGCCCCCCACAACGTCGCCGCCAGCTACCTACAATAATTAACCCCTAATCTGCCGACCGCAAAGCGCCGCCACCTACATTATAGCTATGTACCCCTAATCTGCTGCCCGGAACACCGCCGACCCCTATATTATATTTATTAACCCCTAATCTGCCGCCCTCAACGTTGCCTCCACCTGCCTACACTTATTAACCCCTAATCTGCCGAGCGGACCGCACCGCTATTATAATAAAGTTATTAACCCCTAATCCGCCTCACTAACCCTATAATAAATAGTATTAACCCCTAATCTGCCCTCCCTAACATCGCCGACACCTAACTTCAAACATTAACCCCTAATCTGCCGACCGGAGCTCACCGCTATTCTAATAAATGTATTAACCCCTAAAACTAAGTCTAACCCTAACACTAACACCCCCCTAACTTAAATATAATTTTAATCTAACGAAATTAATTAACTCTTATTAAATAAATTATTCCTTTTTAAAGCTAAATACTTACCTGTAAAATAAATCCTAATATAGCTACAATATAAATTATCATTACATTGTAGCTATTTTAGGATTCATATTTATTTTACAGGCAACTTTGTAATTATTTTAACCAGGTACAATAGCTATTAAATAGTTAAGAACTATTTAATAGCTACCTAGTTAAAATAATTACAAATTTACCTGTAAAATAAATCCTAACCTAAGTTACAATTAAACCTAACACTACACTAGCAATAAATAAATTAAATAAAATACCTACAATTACCTACAACTAAACCTATCACTACACTATCAATAAATTAATTAAATACAATATGTACAAATAACTACAATGAAATAAACTAACTAAAGTACAAAAAATAAAAAAGAACTAAGTTACAAAAAATAAAAAAATATTTACAAACATAAGAAAAATATTACAACAATTTTAAACTAATTACACCTACTCTAAGCCCCTAATAAAATAACAAAGACCCCCAAAATAAAAAATGCCCTACCCTATTCTAAATTACTAAAGTTCAAAGCTCTTTTACCTTACCAGCCCTGAACAGGGCCCTTTGCGGGGCATGCCCCAAGAAGTTCAGCTCTTTTTCCTGTAAAAAAAAACATACAATACCCCCCCCAACATTACAACCCACCACCCACATACCCCTAATCTAACCCAAACCCCCCTTAAATAAACCTAACACTAAGCCCCTGAAGATCATCCTACCTTGTCTTCACCTCACCAGGTATCACCGATCCGTCCTGGCTCCAAAATCTTCATCCAACCCAAGCGGGGGCTAGACATCCATCATCCGGTGGCTGAAGAGGTCCAGAAGAGGCTCCAAAGTCTTCATCCTATCCGGGAAGAAGAGTAGATCCGGACCGGCAACCATCATCTTCCAAGCGGCATCTTCTATCTTCATCCGATGAGGACCGGCTCCATCCTGAAGACCTCCGACGCGGACCCATCTTCATCTGGCGACGTCCAACTGAAGAATGACGGTTCCTTTAAGGGACGTCATCCAAGATGGCGTCCCTCGAATTCCGATTGGCTGATAGGATTCTATCAGCCAATCAGAATTAAGGTAGGAATATTCTGATTGGCTGATGGAATCAGCCAATCAGAATCAAGTTCAATCCGATTGGCTGATCCAATCAGCCAATCAGATTGAGCTCGCATTCTATTGGCTGTTCCGATCAGCCAATAGAATGCGAGCTCAATATGATTGGCTGATTGGATCAGCCAATCCGATTGATCTTGATTCTGATTGGCTGATTCCATCAGCCAATCAGAATATTCCTACCTTAATTCCGATTGGCTGATAGAATCCTATCAGCCAATCGGAATTCGAGGGACGCCATCTTGGATGACGTCCCTTAAAGGAACCGTCATTCTTCAGTTGGACGTCGCCGGATGAAGATGGGTCCGCGTCGGAGGTCTTCAGGATGGAGCCAGTCCTCATCGGATGAAGATAGAAGATGCCGCTTGGAAGATGATGGTTGCCGGTCCGGATCTACTCTTCTTCCCGGATAGGATGAAGACTTTGGAGCCTCTTCTGGACCTCTTCAGCCACCGGATGATGGATGTCTAGCCCCCGCTTGGGTTGGATGAAGATTTTGGAGCCAGGACGGATCGGTGATACCTGGTGAGGTGAAGACAAGGTAGGATGATCTTCAGGGGCTTAGTGTTAGGTTTATTTAAGGGGGTTTGGGTTAGATTAGAGGTATGTGGGTGGTGGGTTGTAATGTTGGGGGGGGTATTGTATGTTTTTTTTAAAGGAAAAAGAGCTGAACTTCTTGGGGCATGCCCCGCAAAGGGCCCTGTTCAGGGCTGGTAAGGTAAAAGAGCTTTGAACTTTAGTAATTTAGAATAGGGTAGGGCATTTTTTATTTTGGGGGTCTTTGTTATTTTATTAGGGGGCTTAGAGTAGGTGTAATTAGTTTAAAATTGTTGTAATATTTTTCTTATGTTTGTAAATATTTTTCTTATGTTTGTAAATATTTTTTTATTTTTTGTAACTTAGTTCTTTTTTATTTTTTGTACTTTAGTTAGTTTATTTCATTGTAGTTATTTGTAGATATTGTATTTAATTAATTTATTGATAGTGTAGTGTTAGGTTTAATTGTAGGTAATTGTAGGTATTTTATTTAATTAATTTAATGATAGTATAGTGTTAGGTTTAATTGTAACTTAGGTTAGGATTTATTTTACAGGTAATTTTGTTATTATTTTAACTAGGTAACTATTAAATAGTTCTTAACTATTTAATAGCTATTGTGCATGGTTAAAATAATTACAGAGTTGCCTGTAAAATAAATATTAATCCTAAAATAGCTACAATGTAATGATAATTTATATTGTAGCTATATTAGGATTTATTTTACAGGTAAGTATTTAGCTTTAAATAGGAATAATTTATTTAATAAGAGTTAATTAATTTCGTTAGATTAAAATTATATTTAATTTAGGGGGGTGTTAGTGTTAGGGTTAGACTTAGCTTTAGGGGTTAATACATTTATTAGAATAGCGGTGAGCTCCGGTCGGCAGATTAGGGGTTAATAATTGAAGTTAGGTGTCGGCGATGTTAGGGAGGGCAGATTAGGGGTTAATACTATTTATTATAGGGTTAGTGAGGCGGATTAGGGGTTAATAACTTTATTATAATAGCGGTGCGGTCCGCTCGGCAGATTAGGGGTTAATAAGTGTAGGCAGGTGGAGGCGACGTTGTGGGGAGCAGATTAGGGGTTAATAAATATAATATAGGGGTCGGCGGTGTTAGGGGCAGCAGATTAGGGGTACATAGGGATAATGTAAGTAGCGGCGGTTTACGGAGTGGCAGATTAGGGGTTAATAATATGCAGGGGTCAGCGATAGCGGGGGCGGCAGATTAGGGGTTAATAAATATAATATAGGGGTCGGCGGTGTTAGGGGCAGCAGATTAGGGGTACATAGGGATAATGTAAGTAGCGGCGGTTTACGGAGCGGCAGATTAGGGGTTAATAATAATATGCAGGGGTCAGCGATAGCGGGGGCGGCCGATTAGAGGTTAATAAGTGTAAGGTTAGGGGTGTTTAGACTCGAGGTACATGTTAGAGTGTTAGGTGCAGACGTAGGAAGTGTTTACGCATAGCAAACAATGGGGCTGCGTTAGGAGCTGAACGCGGCTTTTTTGCAGGTGTTAGGTTTTTTTTCAGCTCAAACAGCCCCATTGTTTTCTATGGGGGAATCGTGCACGAGCACGTTTTTGAGGCTGGCCGCGTCCGTAAGCAACTCTGGTATCGAGAGTTGAAGCTGCGTTAAATATGCTCTACGCTCCTTTTTTGGAGCCTAACGCAGCCTTTATGTGGACTCTCAATACCAGAGTTATTTTTATGGTGCGGCCAGAAAAAAGCTGGCGTTAGCTACGCGGGTCCTTACCGACAAAACTCTAAATCTAGCCGTATGTTATTAATTGATATTTATTAAGTAAACAAATATTTCAAATATACTAGGAAATCATTAATTCATATTGAATGAAGTTTCCATATTTTACTTGTTTGATTATGTATATGTTGCTTCAATTATGGTTTGTGAACATCCTCACTAAAACCCCCTTAAGATTGGATTTTAATAGCTTTGAAAAAGAAATTGAAAAGAAAAATTACCCAATACCATACAAGGTATTGCACAGGAATTCTGGTGAATTATATGGGTGTATATCCATATTTCTCTTCCATCCAACATACAGAATAAGCTGGGAAGAATTTGCTAATGTTTGCTTTTACTGGGGTGATTCTATGACCACCATTTATTATGGTAAAAGTGGTCGATGTTTTCTGTCCACTAACATTTGGGGTTAACGATGCACAATGTGACACTTGTAGTCCTTTCCCCTGCTCTTGTACAATCATGTGTGTGAAAGGAGGGCTTGACAATAATAATTTAACCCCTTCAGTACCAGGGATTTTGGAGAAAACCTTTTTCAAAGTACCAGAGAATTTTTAGAATATGTGTTATCACTCCATTTAAACAGATATAGAGGTTTGTTTTGTTTTCTCTTGTAAGGTGTATCCAGTCCACGGATCATCCATTACTTGTGGGATATTCTCCTTCCCAACAGGAAGCTGCAAGAGGATCACCCACAGCAGAGCTGTCTACATAGCTCCTCCCCTAACTGCCACCTACCAGTCATTCTCTTGCAGCTCTCGACAAGATAGGAAGTAGCTAGAGAGATGTGGTGAATTTATGTAGTTTATCTTCAATCAAAAGTTTATTATTTTCAAATGGTACCGGAGTTGTACTGTTTTAGCCTCAGGCAGAAAGTTGAAGAAGAGTCTGCCTGTGGTTTTTGATGATCTTAGCAGTTTGTAACTAAGATCCATTGCTGTTCTCACACATAACTGAAGAGATGAGGTAACTTCAGCTGGGGGAATGGCATGCAGGGTCTCCTGCTATGAGGTATGTGCAGTTTAAATTTTTCTAGAGAAATGAATATGCTAGAAAATGCTGTTAATACCGGATTTATTTAAGGTAAGCCTGATTACAGTGATTTAATAACGACTAGTATCATGCTTGCTGTAAAAGGTAATATTCTTATTACTTTCTCACATTACTGAAAATAAGATAACGTTTGCTGGAAGTGTTTAAACGTTTTTTTTCTACATATTGGTGATAAAACTTTATTGCGGCCCAGTTTTTTCCACATGGCTGGCTAGATTTTGCCTAGGGATAGTTTTTTATGGCCCTCTCACTGTGAGTACAGGTTGGGAGGAGCCTAATTTCAGGCCTAAATCGTGCAGTAGTTTTCCAGCTTGAGACTTCCAGCTTCCCTGAAGGAGTCCCCTGAACACTTAGGACCTCTACAAAGGGTTTTTGTGCCTTCAAAAGTTGTTGTATGGGCAGGTAGGGCCACAGCAGAGCTGTGGCAGTTTGCTGTGACTGTTAAAAAACGTTTATATCGTTTTTTTGATCCGGTTTTGAAACTAAGGGGTTAATCATCCATTTGCAAGTGGGTGCAATGCTCTGTTAGTCTATTATACACACTGTAAAAATTTCGCAAGATTTACTGCTTTTTATCACTGTTTTTCAATTTCTGGCAAAATTTGTTTCTCTTAAAGGCACAGTACCGTTTTTATTTTTTGCTTGTTTACATTTATCAAAGTGTTTTCCAAGCTTGCTGGTCTCATTGCTAGTCTGTTTAAACATGTCTGACATAGAAGAAACTCCTTGTTCATTATGTTTAGAAGCCATTGTGGAACCCCCTCTTGGAATGTGTACCAAATGTACTGATTTTACTTTAAGTTATAAAGATCATATTCTGTCTTTAAAAGATTTATCACCAGAGGAAATTGACAAGGGGGAAGTTATGCCGACTAACTCGCCCCACGTGTCAGAACCTTTGACTCCCGCTCAAGGGACTCCCGCTCAAGTGGCGCCAAGTACATCTAGCGCGCCCATGGCGTTTACTTTACAAGACATGGTGGCAGTTATGGATCATACCCTTACAGCGGTATTGTCCAAACTACCAGGGTTACAAGGAAAGCGAGACAGCTCTGGGACTAGAAAAAATACAGAGCTCTTTGATGCTTTAGTAGCTATGTCTGATATCCCCTCACAATATGCAGAAGAGCTTCTTTCTGTGGGTTATTTTTCTGACTCAGGGAAGATTAAACACCTCTGCGTGTTGCTCAGGGAGGTTTTAGCTACTCTGGATGACTGTGACACCATTATAGTGCCAGAGAAATTGTGTAGATTGGATAAATACTATGCAGTGCCTGTTTACACTGATGTTTTTCCAATACCTAACAGCTTTTCAGAAATTATTACTAAGGAATGAGATAGACAAGGTGTACCGTTCTCTCCCCCTCCTATTTTTAAGAAAATGTTTCCAATAGATGCCGCTACACGGGACTTATGGCAAACGGTCCCTAAGGTGGAGGGAGCAGTTTCTACCCTAGCTAAGCGTACAACTATTCCCGTCGAGGACAGTTGTGCTTTCCTAGATCCAATGGATAAAAAGTTAGAGTGTTACCTTAAGAAAATGTTTATTCAACAAGTTTTTATTCTCCAGCCTCTTGTATGCATTGCCCGGTCACTGCTGCTGCGGCCTTCTGGTTTGAGTCTCTGGAAGAGGCCTTACAGGTAGAAACTCCATTGGATGATATACTTGACAAGCTTAAAGCGCTTAAGCTAGCCAATTCATTTGTTTCTGACGCCGTTGTTCATTTAACCAAACTAACGGCTAAGAACTCAGGTTTTGCTATACAGACGCGTAGGGCGCTATGGCTTAAATCCTGGTCAACTAACGTTACTTCAAAGTCTAAGCTTCTCAACATTCCCTTCAAGGGGCAGACCCTATTCGGGCCTGGACTGAAGGAGATCATTTCTGATAATACTGGAGGAAAAGGTTATGCCCTTCCTCAGGATAGGTCTAATAAATTAAGGACCAAACAAACTAATTTTCGTGCCTTTCGAAACTTTAAGACGAGCGCGGCATCAACTCCCTCTAATGCAAAACAAGAGGGAAATTTTGTCCAGTCCAAGCCTGTCTGGAGACCTAACCAGGCCTGGAACAAAGGTAAACAGGCCAAGAAGCCTGCTGCTGCCTCTAAGACAGCATGAAAGATCAGCCCCCGATCCGGTAACGGATCTAGTAGGGGGCAGACTTTCTCTCTTCGCCCAGGCTTGGGCAAGAGATGTCCAGGATCCCTGGGCGTTGGAAATTGTGTCCCAGGGATATCTTCTGGACTTCAAAGCTTCTTCCCCAAAAGGAAGATTTCACCTCTCACAATTATCTGCAGACCAGATAAAGAGAGAGGCATTCTTACATTGTGTTCAAGACCTTCTAGTTATGGGAGTGATCCACCCATTTCCAAAGGAGGAACAGGGGCAAGGCTTCTATTCAAATCACTTTGTCGTTCCCAAGAAAGAGGGAACCTTCAGACCAATCTTAGATCTCAAGATGCTAAACAAATTTCTCTGGGTCCCATCTTTCAAGATGGAGACTATTCGAACCATCCTACCTATGATCCAGGAGGGTCAATACATGACTACCGTGGACTTAAAGGATGCTTATCTTCACATTCTGATACACAAAGATCATCATCGGTTGCTCAGGTTCACCTTCCTAGACAGGCATTACCAGTTTGTGGCTCTTCCCTTTGGGTTAGCTACGGCACCAAGAATCTTTACGAAGGTTCTGGGGTCACTTCTGGCGGTCTTAAGACCGCGTGGCATACCAGTAGCCCCTTACTTAGACGACATTCTGATACAGGTGTCGAATTTCCAAATTGCCAAGTCCCATACGGACATTGTTCTGGCATTCCTGAGGTCTCATGGGTGGAAAGTGAATGAAAAGAAGAGTTCTCTATCCCCTCTCACAAGAGTTTCCTTCCTGGGAACTCTGATAGATTCTGTAGAAATGAAGATTTACCTGACAGAGGCCAGGTTGTCAAAACTTCTAAATTCCTGCCGTGTTCTTTATTCTACTTCTCGCCCTTCAGTGGCTCAGTGTATGGAAGTAATCGGCTTAATGATAGTGGCAATGGACATAGTGCTGTTTACCCGCCTACATCTCATACCGCTGCAACTCTGCATGCTCAGTCAGTGGAATGGGGATTACACGGATTTGTCCCCTCTACTAAATCTGGATCAAGAGACCAAGGATTCTCTTCTCTGGTGGCTATCTCGGGTCAATCTGTCCAAAGGTATGACCTTCCGCAGGCCAGATTGGACAATAGTAACAACAGATGTCAGCATTCTGGTCTGGGGTGCAGTCTGGAAGTCCCTGAAGGCTCAGGGATCGTGGACTCAGGAGGAAGCACTCCTTCCGATAGAGCGATATTCAATGCTCTTCAGGCTTGGCCTCAGCTAGCTGCGGTCAGGTTCATCAGATTTCAGTCGGACAACATCACGACTGTAGCTTACATCAACCATCAAGGGGGAACAAGGAGTTCCCTAGCAATGTTGGAGGTTTCAAAGATAATCAATGGGCAGAGATTCACTCTTGCCATCTATCAGTTATCCATATCCCAGGAGTAGAGAACTGGGAGGCGGATTTTCTAAGTAGACAGACTTTTCATCCGGGGGAGTGGGAGCTCCATCCGGAGGTATTTGCACAGTTGATTCAACTTTAGGGCAAACCAGAACTGGATCTCATGGCGTCTCGTCAGAATTCCAAGCTTCCTTGTTACGGTTCCAGGTCCAGGGATCCCAAGGCAGCACTGATAGATGCTCTAGCAGTGCCTTGGTCCTTCAACCTGGCTTATGTGTTTCCACTGTTTCCTCTGCTCCCTCGTCTAATTGCCAAGATCAAACAGGAGAGAGCTTCTGTGATTTTGATAGCACCTGCGTGGCCTCGCAGGACTTGGTATGCAGATCTGATGGACATGTCATCCTCTCCACCATGGACTCTGCCTCTGAGACAGGACCTTCTACTTCAGGGTCCTTTCAACCATCCAAATCTAATTGTTCTGCATCTGACTGCTTGGAGATTGAACGCTTGATTTTATCAAATCGTGGTTTCTCCGAGTCGGTCATTGATACCTTAATACAGGCGCGAAAGCCTGTCACCAGGAAAATCTATCATAAGATATGGTGTAAATATCTTCATTGGTGTGAATCCAAGGGTTGCTCATGGAGTAAAGTCAGGATTCCTAGGATATTATCTTTTCTCCAAGAAGGATTGGAGAAGGGTTTATCAGCTAGTTCCTTAAAGGGACAGATTTCTGCTCTGTCTATTCTTTTGCACAAACGTCTGGCTGAGGTTCCAGATGTTCAGGCGTTTTGTCAGGCTCTGGTTAGAATCAAGCCAGTTTTTAAACCTGTTGCTCCGCCATGGAATTTAAATTTAGTTCTTAAAGTTCTTCAAGGGGTTCCGTTTGAACCTTTGCATTCCATAGATATTAAGCTCTTATCTTGGAAAGTTCTGTTTTTAGTAGCTATCTCCTCGGCTCAGAGAGTTTCAGAGTTATCTGCTTTACAATGTGATTCCCCTTATCTCATTTTCCATGCAGATAAGGTAGTGTTACGTACCAAACCTGGTTTTCTGCCTAAGGTGGTATCTAATAAAAATATCAATCAGGAGATTGTTGTTCCGTCACTGTGTCCTAATCCTTCTTCAAAGAAGGAACGTCTATTACACAATCTTGACGTGGTTCGCGCTTTAAAGTTTTATTTACAAGCTACTAAAGATTTTCGTCAAACATCTGCATTGTTTGTTGTCTACTCTGGACAGAGGAGAGGCCAAAAGGCTTCGGCAACTTCTCTATCTTTTTGGCTAAGAAGTATAATCCGCTTAGCTTATGAGACTGCTGGCCAGCAGCCTCCTGAAAGAATTACAGCTCATTCTACCAGAGCGGGAGCTTCCACATGGGCTTTTAAGAATGAGGCTTCTGTTGAACAGATTTGTAAGGCGGCGACTTGGTCTTCGCTTCATACTTTTTCTAAATTCTATAAATTTGATACTTTTGCTTCTTCGGAGGCTATTTTTTGGAGAAAGGTCTTACAGGCAGTGGTGCCTTCCGTTTAAGCGCCTGCCTTGTCCCTCCCTTCATCCGTGTCCTATAGCTTTGGTATTGGTATCCTACAAGTAATGGATGATCCGTGGACTGGATACACCTTACAAGAGAAAACAAAATTTATGCTTACCTGATGTCATTTTAAGGCAGGTGTTTTTTATTTTTAAACTACAGTCACCACTGCACCCTATAGTTTCTCCTTTCTCTTGCTTGTCTTCGGTCGAATGACTGGGAGGTGGCAGTTAGGGGAGGAGCTATATAGACAGCTCTGCTGTGGGTGATCCTCTTGCAGCTTCCTGTTGGGAAGGAGAATATCCCACAAGTAATGGATGATCCGTGGACTGGATACACCACAGGAGAAATAAATTTATCAGGTAAGCATAAATTTTGTTTTTGTTTTTTTATGTACCCATCAAAAAATATATATTTCTTTTAAGTAGATAACACAGGGTATTGACCTAGGCCAATTTTGGTATATTCCATGCCCCAAATTTGTTGCCACATGCGATCATATAAAAAAGTGTTACCGTTTTAAAAAAAAAAATTGGTTTTCTCACTGAAATTTTTGGTCTTTTTGGTCTCACTGAATCTTTTGATACTGGCCACTCCAAGATGGTTGAAATCTTGCAGGGATCCATTTGGATCTGTCCAGGGGTGATAATGTAGTCCAGTAATTCTACGGACTCTGTATCAAATACGCACTTTTCCAGTTTAGCATACAATCCGTGTTCAAGGAGACAAAGAAGTACCTCTTTTCATTTATTCATTGTGTCCTGCAGGGGAAGAGAAATAAAACAGGATGTCATCTAAATAAATAATTATAAAGCAATCCAGAATGTCATGGAAAACATAATTCATAAAGTGTTTAAATGTGACAGGAGTGTCACACAGCCCAAAGGGCATGACGAGGTACTCGAAGTGCCCGAACTGAGTTCTGAATGCAGTCTTTCATTTGTCCCCTTCACGGACACAGACTAGGTTATACGCACCCCAGAGCTCTATTTTCGTGAATATGTTTGCCTTCCTTAGCCTATCTAGGAGTTCTGGTATCAGGGGCAGGGGGTATCGGTTTTTGATGGTAATATTGTTTAAAGCACGGTAATTAATACAGGGACAAAGACCCCCATCTTTTTTGCCAACGAGAAATATACCTGACCCTGCTGGAGACGTTGAGGGTCCGATGAAGCCTTTGGCCAAGCTGTCAGAGATGAACTCCTTGAGATGTTTAAGCTCGTCCTCTGCTAGAGGAAATATGCGCCCATAGGGGATAGGAGCAACTGGAAGCAGGTCAATTGAGCAGTCATATGAGCATCTAGGAGGTCCGATCAGCACTCTTTTTGTTGAAGACATCCTGGCAGGGCCGTCTTTAATATTGACTGGACCCTGGGCAAACATTTTCTTGCCCCCCCCCCGATGCAATTTTGCTCTCCACCCCAACATCCCAAAAAACAACTAAATCAAATTTTTTTTTTTAATTATTAGCCCAGCAGTGGATTATCCACTGCTGAGCTAATCATTTAAAAAAATGAAATAAATTGCAATATGTGAAACTGGACCTAAGCAGTACTAATAAGTAAATAAATATATAAATTCCTCCACTGTGGATTCATTTAATATTCTTTTGAATGTTATTCTGGTGTGAGGTTAGCTGGTTAAAGAGATTTAGGGCAGCCAACAGGAGCAAAGCAAGGTAAAGACTGAGGAGGAAGCATGGAGGTGCAGTATAAGTTTACTGACTGGAACAGCAGAACTACTATGGGAAGCTGCAAAATCTGAGACAGAGAGAAAACAGAAACTATAAAAATAAACCTTACATTAATGTGTGAAGTATCAGCATGACACTATACATCAGCCACAGCAGCACATGTCACTTCTTTGCTAGGAGCAAGTTCCCTCTCACCCTGCACTAGACAATGCTGCATGGGGATGGGTGTGTGTCAGCTTACTTATTCTTCCCACTAACACCTTTCTACAAAGCACTGTTCCCCTAACAAACTTCAGTTAGTTGATCTTAGTGCTACAGCAGAAAGAGCAGGGCTAAGGGGACCAGCAGACTGGATGCTATCTGTTCAAGGCTGAATGGATACAGATGAGTCACACAGCCTCAAGACTGAAGAGAGCAGTATATGCAGCTGCACAGATGCTCAAATCTTCACGTGCTTGTCGCTCCAGCTTTCTGCTGCATGCGCCTACAGTCAGCCCTACCCAGAAACAATCCCTACCACCAGAGCAGTTACCTGGTAACAGTGGTAACCCCAGTAGGACCTTTTATGATGCAGTGGGAATGGCTGGATGCCGAGTTAGGGCTTTGAATTCTGTGCTGCACAGTGCACATATAAAACAGCACATGGCAATAGCTTGGCATGTCACATGACACCAGCACGGTCTGACACAGTTTTTAAAAAAAATAAATATAAGCAGAGTACTTTTGACTGTGGCAGTATTAGGACTGAATGTGTGTGTTCCCCATGTCACATCAGCAGTCTGGTATGAACCATATAAAAAAAAAATTAAGGACTATTGGGCCCCTCAACAGAAACTGGGCCCTGGGCAGCTGCCCCTTTTGCCCTGTGTTAAAGATGGCCCTGCATCCTGGTATTCTTTATATTTGTCTGGCAAAGTGATTGAAGGTTTGGAGGTCATAGTGAACAAATATATAGGAGTCTTGTTTAGATGTGATGGTGCAAAAGGTAGAGGAAAAGATGAGGGTACCTCTAACCCAATCAATTACTGGGTTGTGGATGCAAAGGAAGGCAGAGGATGAGTGGGAACATTGGTGAGGGAATGGTGTCAAGGTTGATGGTTTCTTTGTGGTGACCAAGAAGGAGAAAAATAAGACCGGTTTCATGTGTACAGGATCTGTCTTGATTGGAGTCCCACCCACAACATATAGTGATAACGGGTGTGGCTTTAGTCCCATAGGAAGGTGATAGGTCTGTACCAAGGTCTGGTCTATGAAACAGCCGCTGGCTCCTGAGTCTATGATGGCTGTGACTGGATGACTCTCACTTCCCCACTGGATAGAAAGAGAGATAAAAAGATAAAAGGAGGTGGATGGAGCAGTAGAAGTCCAAGAAGAAGGAGAAATGATACCCTTACAAGGTGTGGGTCGGAGGACATGGTGGGTCGGATGGAATACATCCATAATAGATGATCAGCTTTCCCACAGTAGAGACAGAGCCCTTGAGAGTGACGTCTTCTGTGTTCCTCCTCAGTCAGAGGGTGACAAAGCAGACCTATTTGCATGGGTTTCTCAGTGGAAGAGGCAGAGAATGATGCGGAAGCCACAGGACCAGACGAATCCAAAGGCCTGAGAGGGAATGGAAACTGTTGTTTCTCACTTCTTTGTTCACGGAAGAGCTGGTCTAACTGAGTAATTAGCAGGTTCCTAGTGGCTAGTTCATCTTTTAGGGTCTCGGATAGACCCAAATGATATTGCTCTATCAGACCCGTCTCATTGTAGCCTGTGTCAGAAGCCAACTCCTGGAAGTCTGTGGTATAGTTCTCCACAGTCTTCTTCCTGGCTGAAGGGAACAGAGGGCAGTGCGAGCAGTGGGGGGTCTCAGAGGATCATCATATAAGATACTCATGGCTGCAGCAAATGACTCCCAGGAATCCAGTAATGGGCTGCTAGAATGTAGGAGTTGGTGAGCCCAACTTTGGGGTTGACCAGATAGCAAGGCAATGGTGGTGTGTAAAGAAACACAAATGCTAAGCAGCCCCTGTTGGCCAGTCACTGATGTGAAGACGATATCCTCCACTAAATCCCCCCTATATGGCACACTCTCCTGTCATTCCGCCAAATTTGATAAACTCCTCATTATGTTCTGTAGATCTCCTAAGGAAAAAAGCAATGGCTTCCAACCCATAATTATGTGGGATGGACGAGTATAATGCTTTAACGTCAACAGAAAGCCAGCCATAACTATTTTTCCAAGGAATCACTTCAATTTCTTTAAGTAACTGTTTGGTATCTCTGAGGTGACTTAAAAGCTCCCCCACTAGGGGTTGTAATAATAAATCCAACCACTTAGATAGTGGTTCTAACATTGAGTCAATCTCACTGATGATGGGTCTACCTTCAACATTTTCCAAGGACTTGTGTACCTTTGGTAAAAGGTTGAAGGTAGGAATTCTGGGATTTTTAGCATATAAAAAGTCACAAGTATCATCATCAAGAAACCCAGCTTCTCTCCCATCATCAATGAGATGTGAAAATTCCTTTTGGAATCTGGCGGTAGGGTCATAATCCAATTTGGTGTATTGTTGGGGGTTGTCAAGCTGGCGGAGTGCTTCATTAATGAAGAACTCCCTGTTCATCAGCACAATAGACCCCCCCTTATCTGCTGCCCGAACCACCAGATTTTTGTTCTCACTTAAATGTTTAAGTGCAGCTCTCTCTTTAGTGTTAAGGTTACCCTTTGCCCCAAGCTTAGCGGTATATGCCAGTTTGTTTAAATCTTCCTCAACCCTTTTCTGGAATTTTTCCAGAAGGGGGCCCCTCGACTGAATGGGGTAAAATTTGGAGGCACCCCTAAACCTGGGACAACCAGCACTGGTGTTAGTGGACTCTATATCTGTAATGTTACCTTCCCTCTGAAGTTGCTCTAGATTCACCACATCACAGCATTCATTAAAAGTTAAGTGAGTTCTCACATTCTTAATTGAATCTCCTACAAAATTATCTTCCACCGGATGATTTTTGAAATGCTTCTTTAATGTGAGTGATCTAATAAGTTTATTTACATCTAATAATGTGGTAAACAAGTCAAAATCATTAGAGGGTACAAAGTTAAGTCCTAAACCCAGAACCTTCTCCTCAACTTTGCTCAATGTGTGGTCAGACAGATTGATCACAGGTGTCAGTTGTACTTCCTGCTCTGGCACCCCCTCCTGGTTGAATACCTTGCTTTTAAATGTTCTCCATCTCTCCCCCCCCCTTCTGGTCCTGGGGGGGCCTGGAAAAAACCTGCTCAATCTCCCCCCTTTCCTTTTCCACAGTAGTGGTAGTGATGGCTAGGGTTTTTTTTTCAACTGTATCTAAATCCTGATACTTAGACCGTCTACCTCTCCCTCTCCCTCTGCCACCATTATTGGTACGTACGGGGGTGGATGCTTTGTACCTGGTTTTATTGATGGAGACTACGGGGGTCTGTGTATTCTCTTCACCTGAGGAAGCACCTGTATTACAGTCTCCTGAGATTCTACCTCACTGTCAGAAAAGGTGACCTTTTTTGGTGTATCTTGGCCCTTCCTAGCTCCTTGTCCCTGTAACTTATCTTTGTTATCTCTTTTAAACTTATAGGTTAGTGATCTTTGTTTTTTGTTCCAAATATAAACTTTGTTGTTATCATAGTCGCTTTGGTCCCTAAGATATTTTTCGTGTTGCACTTCCATAATGTTACTCTTAGCCTCATTCAAGGAACTTTGTAAGATACTGTCATACTGTTCATACTTTGTACATGTACTACGTATACTCAATTCAGACTTTAGTAATTCAATATCAACAGTTACACTCAAAAGTTATTTTTTCTTATAATGAATTAGCATATTAATTAAACGTATGGAACAGTCTGTTAGTATGGCATTCCAGGCTGCAATAAACTCAACATCCTCCACAGGAAAAGGATGAACTTGGTAATTTGCAAACCTCTAGGTATAATTTCCAAACTTAGGTACTTTTGCAAAGTCCATATATCCCATTTAAGGCGACATTCTTTAGTTAACAAAAATTCAGCTTCCTCAAACAGCTTGCTTAGAGGGAAAAGAGCCCGATCTGTGACAAACAAAGTCTCTAGTTCAAGTTCATCTTTCCTTCTGTCCTCCAAACTGGAGAGTGAATAAAATTGTGCTGACACATCCAAGCTTTGATTAGTTTCCATGTTATATATAATATGTTATAGACAGCCGTTAATGAATATAGCTGTGCAAATTAGTGACCAAAGTTCAAACAGTGCAAGCAGAATGAATATCACTGGGATATACAATGACAATGGTAAAGAAACACAAATGCTAAGCAGCACCTGTTGGCCAGTCACTGATGTGAAGACGATATCCTCCACTAAATCCCCCCTATATGGCACACTCTCCTGTCACTCCGCCCCCAAAGATGTTTCCTCGTAGAGATTCACATCCACCAAGCAATATATATCAATACACATCAATTCACACGCTGGAATATGCTAGTGTTGATCCTGGGGACCCACCTTAAGCATCAAGGGCTCAGAGTCTTCTCTCGCGGCATCTGTGTGTGCTCTAGGCGGCATTGAAGATGAGCGGTGTAGTAGATCCCTACAGCATGCCAGCGTGTGGACGGCCAAGTTCCGGGTGTGTGACGTCACAGTGGGGGGGGGGGGGGGGGTAAGCCGGACGGACTGGGGAGAGCCAACTGCTGCAGGATCCAGAGTGCCAGTGTGGTGCGGGGGAATTAAGGCTGCTGGAGTGTTGACATCCGTGCCCTAGTCATATCCATGAGAATGAGTAAATAAGGCAAATGAGGCACCGGATGTGTGCAACACAGAAAAAAACGTCCTTTATTAATTAAAAAGGTATGCATGGAAAACATGGGAAAACAGCTTGAAAACCCTTGGGGCAAAGGTGGAGTAGTGATCTCCCACGTACCCTAACGCTGACGCGTTTCGGCTGTTGTCGTAGTCGTAGCTGAAGGGCTAAAGCATTTGCTTCAATTTAAACATACAAATCACCTGTGATTGGTTAAAACATATGCTACGTGGCTAGAACACACCTCCACCAATATACTTATGTATCTGCCGCTTTTCTGGATGTCAGCACATTCACATTTTGACATATTAAAGGTTGCAAAACATATAGTATTACTGCCATATACATAAAGAATAAAAGAAAAGCAACACTGATAATGCTCTAAAGAGAGTAAGTGGACGAAGTCCAATTGGAATAATTTGCATACAATCCACTGTGTCAATGTATCTACTATATGTGTCATATATGGCATATAAGAAGAAAGGTTAGAAATCCTATTATCTAATTAGTTTATCCAAACTTCTTTATATAATGCCTGAATACTAGAGATACTATGAAAATAAGATTATATATGAGTACAAACAAGAGTTGGAACTTAAAGGAGGGAGCGGACAATAAAATTAATATTAAGATACTCAATTTTCCGAATACACAGGCTAACACCCGAAGTTAATCAGATCAAATTCTGAGTTAAATCCCGTAGGCACCCTAGTGTTCAACCTGTGCCACAAGGGTTTTCAAGCTGTTTTCCCATGTTTTCCATGCATACCTTTTTAATTAATAAAGGACGTTTTTTTCTGTGTTGCACACATCCGGTGCCTCATTTGCCTTATTTGCTCATTCTAATGATGGTGTGTACCTTCACATAATCATTAGGGTATGTGTGAGGTTTGAGAGTGAAGAGCAACTCACGCCATGATAAAAGAACGTAGTTTCAATTCCTTTCCAGTGAACTTGGCAGGCATAGGAATAGATGGTTCTGGGGATGTTGGTGGTAAGTGAATAGAATCCGGAGGTGAAGCTGGAAGAGGGGTAGACTGGGCTCTTCTTTCCTCACGCTGTGTTGCTAGCTTTTAAATCCTGATTCAAGGCAGCAATAGATTCAGCTGTTCCTGCAGGTTCCATAAGGCTAGGATATTTTTTTTAAACTCACCTGGGGTCTTGTGGTGATGTTGGAACCCAGTTGCTGTGAAAAACCACTCCCTTACAATCATGTGGTGGCACAGAGGCCTTTAATAGGGTAGGAGCCCGAAGAGGGATGCAGTAAGGGCAGAGGCAGAGACATACTCAGAAAATCCAAAGTTAGGACAGGGAGAAGGCAAGAATAGTTGAGAGACTATTCAAAATTCGGAACCAGGAAATCAATACGAAGAAATCAGGAGGTAATAACAGGACTCAGGTTAATATGCTGGAAAGGACTCTGGAATCAGGAAGCAAGGACAAATAACCAAGCACTGACTGGGGGGTTGTGCTGAGAATAAATAGGAAAACTAAACCACGTGACTGGTCACCTGCCCCTAGTAGGCAAAGCAAGCAGAGTCAATAAGAGGAGGTCAGTGACTCAGTGCCATCTTGGTTTACCTCTGAGTCCCTGGCCTGCCCTCCTCCACCGGGCCCACACCCCTCCTCCCTTTCTGTGCTCAAACGCTGAGTATGTGTAGCAGCCGCCATTCTGCCGCAACTTCATGTCCGCCGCAGTCCTCGACGGTGAGAAGGAGAGGGGGAGACAGTTACGGATTGGGGAAAGGAGACCCGGGAAGCAGAGACCGCTGCCACACCAGCTCTAGAATGCTGCTGGAGCCCGGGAGCAGGTGTCTGGCCATGCCGTGACACTTAAAGCACAACTTAATGTCCAACTTCCGATTAGAAATGACTCCCCTCCACAGATACCCAAAAAGAGGAGAGGATATTACAGTATCTAGTTGTGGTCTGTTATTTTCCATTTCTATACAAAGAGTTTCTATAAAGACTATAAACAACTTGAGATGTTTTAAATAAAATGTTTAATTTATACGTAATGAATCTAGTTCACAATCTATTTTCATTATTTATTTTGCCACTTTTCATGTAATTTAGCTCAGAAATTTAAAAGCACTGTGCTGACTTATCAAGGCTAACCCTGCTACAGATATGTTCTTAATTGGCTTTAACTGATAACAACTGCAAAACAATGCACTATATACTATCATAATACCCTTGTCGTCTGCAGACTAAAATTCAGATTGGCTCATCTAAATAAGCAAATGGAGGGTAGAGTTTGGCTATTGAAAAACAATTTTAGTAAAAAGGATGTTAATAATTTTAAAACATTTTTAGATTTGGCTGATATGTTAATCTAAAGCAACACAACAGAAAAAAATTGTAATTACAAGTTTTTTACAGTCTCTTTAAAGGGATCTAAAACTCAAAAATGTTATTGTCTGATTCAGACAGAGCATACCATTTTAACCCCTTAACCCAAAAAGACATACAGTGGGGCAAAAAAGTATTTAGTCAGCCACCAATTGTGCAAGTTCTCCCACTTAAGAAGATGAGAGAGGCCTGTAATTTTCATCATAGGTATACTTCAACTATGAGAGACAAAATGTGGAAACAAATCCAGACAATCACATTGTCTGATTTGGAAATAATTTATTTGCAAATTATGGTGGAAAATAAGTATTTGGTCAATATCAAAAGTTCATCTCAATACTTTGTTATATATCCTTTGTTGGCAATGACAGAGGTCAAACGTTTTCTGTAAGTCTTCACAAGGTTGTCACACACTGTTGCTGGTATGTTGGCCCATTCCTGCATGCAGATCTCCTCTAGAGCAGTGATGTTTTGGGGCTGTCGCCGGGCAACACAGACTTTCAACTCCCTCCAAAGGTTTTCTATGGGGTTGAGATCTGGAGACTGGCTAGGCCACTCCAGGACCTTGAAATGCTTCTTACGAAGCCACTCCTTCGTTGCCCGGGCGGTGTGTTTGGGATCATTGTCATGCTGAAAGACACAGCCATGTTTCATCTTCAATGCCCTTGCTGATGGAAGGAGGTTTGCACTGAAAATCTCACGATACATGGCCCCATTCATTCTTTCATGTACACGGATCAGTCGTCCTGTTCCCTTTGCAGAGAAACAGCCCCAAAGCATGATGTTGCCACCTCCATGCTTCACAGTAGGTATGGTGTTCTTTGGTTGCAACTCAGCATTCTCTCTCCTCCAAACACGACGAGTTGTGTTTCTACCAAATAGTTCTACTTTGGTTTCATCTGACCATATGACATTCTCCCAATCCGCTTCTGGATCATCCAAATGCTCTCTAGCACACTTCAGACGGGCCTGGACATGTACTGGCTTAAGCAGGGGGACATGTCTGGCACTGCAGGATCTGAGTCCCTGGCGGCGTAGTGTGTTACTGATGGTAGCCTTTGTTACGTTGGTCCCAGCTCTCGGCAGGTCATTCACTAGGTCCCCCCGTGTGGTTCTGGGATGTTTGCTCACCATTCTTGTGATCATTTTGACCCCATGGGGTGAGACCCCCAAGACCAACTGTTGGAAAGGTAATCGCCTAACCTTTCAAACAGTGTAAGTCTTGGGGGTCTGTAAAAAAAAAAAAAAGTCAAAAAAAAAAAAAAAGAACTTAGAAAATATTAGCACCCAAGTGGGAAAGTTCTTAGCACTCAAAGGGTTAAAGATGGTGATCACCTGCTTTGCTAAAACAGGTTATTTCTAGGGGTGTGAAAGGATGCTACTAAAAAGCCACACTCTTTGACTGTGAGTTAATTAGAAACATCAAAAACCCCTCATGTGAACGAGGCAACACACCCCTTTAATTGTCAGGTGATCACCGTGGAAGTGTTGACCATCTGCTCCAGCTATGCCGGCTTACAACACACACCTCTTTCAATTACCTAAAATTAAAGGTACATGACAACGAAAATTGATATTTTATGATATGTCCTAATATATTATCCTTATTATTATTATTAATAATATTATTATTTCAGTAGTGTACCCGCAAAGTGTATTATATGTTTAGACACAATAAATATTATAGAACTTCTATAGCATTCTGTTAATGTAACTCAATATATATATATAGTGGTTACCAACTTTGCTGGGGCAATGTGTGCAATTTAATAACACTCTGAATGATATAATTTGCAAAGGATAATACATATAAAACCTGACTCCTCTTAGTTCTGATTTGACTATTAATTAAACTGAGATCAGATCAATAAACAAACATAATTTATTAAAAAAAATGATAAGAAATAATAAGCAATATTTAAATAAAGCAAATCAATAAACACATATTATTACAATGATTTAATGATTATCAGGTTATAACTAATGCAATCACTAAATTATTTTATTTGCAGTAACTTGCGTATATAATATTATACATATCATATATATTTAAATTAATTATTTAAATTCTCAGAATAGCTAGCAAGAATCAGGTAAGCTAATAATCATGGCAAACCATGAGAAAATGATATTATTACCAGATTCCTGAATGACCCAGTGTTATTGTCGACAGATAAGACTGGGTTAACAGGAATTACCTAACAAAAACATTTATGAATACAAAGGGTAAACCAGAATTGATTAACTCACCTGATTAAAAAAGAAAACTTTGAATATACATGTTAAAAAACATAAGCCATATTAACAAAACTGTTTCATATAGGTTTGTTTCAATAATGTGGGATCCTTCACTGGGGTTCAGTGTAAATAGACCCTCTTAGGTTACCCCTGGACCCTCTCTCGCCATTATCCTGACTTGTCTGTCTGGTCAGCTTAGCCTCCCATCTCTTCTGGACAGAATGTGGTCATCATGCATGCTCAGTGTGGCCCCTTGTGCCGTCTGCTTGTGTCCCCTTGTGCCCCCATCTTGTGGGTGAGTGTGTAGTTTATAGAAAACTAATAACGTCACCCCCACTGATAAGGTTAGGTTCACATAAGTGATTGGCTAACACTAATTATATTTTTGTTAATGAGCTAAGACTTAGCAGTGAGAATATTTTTCCCTTGGAAGATGGCACTCGTCACTAAGCTTTAATAGACATATATGTATTTTGTAATTATGTTCTGAAAAACAAGTCATTATCTCTATTTGACCGTTAACCAAGGTTGAACCCCACTAATGTTTATAGACAAAGAGACTTACTGGACCCATATATGAATAATGCAGGAATATTTGTGGATATTTATACCAATAATATAATGATAGGAATCATGCAGCTATGTTGGGGACCTTGAATATCATAATAACTAAATATAAATTATTTTGTTAAAGTACAAAAACTTCACTGTAAGCAATTATATAATGACAAGCAACACTAGTTAATATTTACATGTTAATACTGATTAATATATATATATATATATATATATATATATATATATATATATATATATATATATATATATATATATATATATATATGTGTGTGTGTGTATGTGTACCTAAATATATAAGTAAATACACATGATCAATTGTATACCTATATAATAAAGCAAAGACACTTGTTATTTCTTATGCAGTATCAAAATAGTGAATTTTCCCTGACAATTGTCCTGACAATACAGATAGTGCATACAATTTTAAAATCTACTTGGCTTCATTCTTTTGGTATCCTTTGGTTCCTGGGGGTAGCTGCTTATTAGTGGCTGCACATATGTACCTCTTGTAATTGGCTTACATATGTGTTCAGCAAGCTCTCAGTATTGAATTGCTGTCCCTTTAATAAAGGTTAACAAGAGAAAGAAGCAAAATTGATAACAGAAGTAAATTGGAACGTTGTATAAAATTTTATGCTGTATCTGAATTATGGGGAAAAAAATGGTTTCATGTCCCTTTAATAATAAAAGTATACTGAAAAGTTTTTTTCCCTATGCAATGTTAACTTTTATATTAAAATCTTTAAGTGTTTCACATCATTTTAAGGTCAGTGAATGCATCTTGCTTGCAGTCATGTTGTCCCTTCCAAGTCAGTGAATGTACAATAATGTTATTTATTATGTGATATTTAACTAAACAAATTTGTCCTTATCAGTAAAGGCCAACAAAAACAATGATCCATGACCATATTTATATTTTAGTAAAATAAATGAGAAATAAACAGCAACAGAAAGTAAAATCATGGATATATGCCACCGTTGGCATAAAAAGCCTCATAGCAATAAAGGGGAGTAAAAAAATATGGCATCCTGTATTTTTTACTTAATACAGTAATAAAAGTAACAGTTTATAATTTTAATAAACATGTTGGAAGTCTTGTGCTACACAATAATAAATATATACTGTATATATAATGAATTAATAATAAATATAAAGAACTATATCTGCATCACCCACAATGTATAAGGCTGTATGTAATTTGTTTAAACTGGGAATAATAAAACATTTGATATTTTTAAATACCTTTCTAACAATTTTTTGATTGAGGCCTGTGCAGACATAACCCAAAAACCAGCACTTAGGTCATGCAGTTGTTTTATGTGTGTAGACCTGGGAATTAACCTGGTTTAATTCAACAGCGAAAATGAGTTTAGTGTTTTCAATTTGGTCTCCGATGAGTGATAGCCTACATTACAAATCAACCACACAATCAAACCTTTTTTGGCTACAGTGTTTATGAAAAGGCTGTGTATGAAGCAGGAAAATGTTGTAATTCATAATTCAAACTCTAGTGAATTGTCATAGATGTGTGGGGAGCCCGCATACCTCATACTTAAGTAATTGATTTTGGTTTTTGTTTTCCCACTCATCGTATATATTAATGTATTTCCATGGATATGTATGGAAATGAGATCATACTGAAATAGTACTGTACATTTAACTTTTATCTTAACTCTACAAGAAATATAAGAGCATCAACATAATTCCAATAGTGTAAAAATGGAAATTTGATGCTCACTCCATAAATATCTAAAATGTGAAGGTTTTAAACTAATCATTATTTTTCCACAGGGGATGTAAGGATAATACTATATAATGTGTATGTTTAAATGATATGAAAATTGTATGGCAAATTATGGCAAGCGAACAATAATTAAAATATATTCCCTCCTAACCTTATTAATGCTTTTGGGTGATTCAAATATATGTACTGTAAAAAATTGTATTATCCTTATGACCAGAGATCAGCCTTTGAGCACAAAATTAAACTCCTCATATCTAGGCCACCCTTCAAAAATTGTATTAGAAATGGAATTTAATATGATATATTGGATATGTTTTATACATTAATGAATGTATTACAGGATACAACCTTGTTCTCTCTCTCTTTCTGTATATGTATATATATATATATATATATATATATATATATTGCATCTCTCCACTCACTCTCTTTCTCACTATTAATTTCAAAATGGAAACATATATAATGACACAGGTATTATTTATATAGCATGTTTTTCAGTCATATGGGGACTTAAAATGCCTAAAACACAGCCATTTAGTATTAACTAATAAACAGCAGCTGATATTATTATCCACTTTAATTCAATTCAATTTATCAAATTTCAAAGAATATTAGACTGAGTGAGCTCTGCCCAGATCAAAGGTTTTGGCAGATATTGCAAGATTTTCAGTTGCCAACATAACCAGCTAATCCATGCCAACTCAATATTTTAGATCTGTTTTATTATATGACAGTTTAACTATGTAGTTAAATTAATAAGAGTTAACAGTAAGCTCTTTATAAAAACTAATATCTTTATTATAGACATATGATAGACATAGAGTCACTGTATACTGTAGAATCTGTTGGCCAAGTAAGAATAACTGATGATAATAATAATAATAATAATAATAATAATAATAATAATAATAATAATAATAATAAAATAAATAATAAAAATAATAATACAAAAATTAATAAATACATAAATAAATAATAATATGCATATGCACTAGAGGCATACTCAAAAATGTAAATGCTATTGTTTTTTAGTTATGGTACAATATAATTTTTAGTGGTAATAAAACCTTTTATGGCTTGACAATATAGTTAAATCATTAACACAAAATTAAATAATTGAAGTAACATGTTTACACTTTTAAAGATTAACTTACTGCGGTGCTGAAAAGGAAACTTTAGTAAAACTTGTAAATACTCTATAGGATAACTCATTATTATTAGTTAATTTTAATGTATTAATATAATTATTATTATCTTTATTTGTAATATGCCAACAGATTCCACATTGCTAGGCAGTACAATAAATTAAGAATAGTCAGGATAGACTTATAGGGATAGAAGAATTAAAGGGCCCTTCTCCAAAGAGTTTGCAAACGAAGTGATAGTACAGACAAAAGTTAGTGAGTGCTGAGTGTAGGCCTGGTCTGTTGAAGATAATAAGTTTCTAGTTTGAATAATTAATATTGAATGAATGACAAACTTTATTAGGTTAGGTGGTATTAATCTCTGAAAGGGTAGCATGTGAGGTATTTATACAACACTATAAGAAAAGAAATAAAAGTCTCAATCTAATATTAGGCATTTAAAAAGACAGGGAATACATCACTCTTTATATTTATATAAAGCAAATATTTATTGTTACACAGTTCCAAATCCAGAACTGAAACAAATCAAGCAAATATTGGTCAAGCTGAACAAATATACATATATAAAAAAAATATCAAGTACTCACACATTGCATTCATTCAACATACATACTGAAACACACTATGCATCAGCATTTAAATCTATACCTAGTCAGAAAAATCTTATGTGGCCACAATGACTAGGAAATAACAGCGCTGTTACTTTAAGAAAAAATCTTTGCAAAGGTAATGAAAAACTGCAAATAGTCCATTTCCAAAAAGTAATAATATAGTAGTGTCAAATAATAACTTTATGTTGATGAATTAAAAATAGGTCTCCAAACATTTATATCGGGAAAAGCATTAGTATGGTGAACAGGCAAGCAGGATAATAAGCAACATATAAATGTCCAGCTCCTTATTGCAATGCTTTTTAAACCTTAAGTGTTAAAATGAAAAACAGACAAGCAGGTTACTGAGCAGGAGATAAGCATATGTATGTCCAGTTCCTTATTACAATGCTTCTTAAACTTTATGGTGTTTATTTTGTGAAAATAGGGACCGTTACCTTCCGCAACTGGGCTTCACAGGAATTTACCACAATGTGTCTCATAACATAGTATGCTATTACCTGAAACCTCCAGCCCCTTTCTTTGCCATACCTTTGATTTTTTTGTTCTGTTACCTGCAGTCTCTCTCCAAGGGTTTAAACAAACACACTGCTTAGCCTGTACCTCTATCTTCCAAATGCCTCCAGAGCCCCGAGGAAGCCCTTTTTTGCAAAGGATTCTGGGAGAAACGTATGTTGGCTGTTTTTGCAATTGATTGTGAAGTACTCATATGAGTGCAGCTTCCACAAGGAGTTTTTACACAGAGTTGAAGAAATAAGTTCGCTGCTGTGAAGTGGAGCTACATGAATAACAGGTCTGGCAAGACTACGTTGGAAGCATTTGGAAGATAGAGGTACAGGCTAAGCAGTGTGTTAAAAATGTATCAGCTAGATTACAAGTTTGTGCTTTCGTCTTTTAACACTGAAAATATGGTATTTTCAGTGTTAAAACAGCACCACAGCCATTACAAGTCTTGTCGATATAGGTGTACCGCAAGCCTATTAGCCTGTAACGCAACGTCAGTACCGCACTCGTAAAAATTATCGCCTAGATTTAGAGTTGGGCGGTAGCCGTGAAAACCAGCGTTAGAGGCTCCTAACGCTGGTTTTTAACGCCCTCTGGTATTTGGAGTCAGTCAGGAAAGGGTCTAACGCTCACTTTCCAGCTGCGACTTTTCCATACCACAGATAATTGCGTATCCTATCTTTTCAATGGGATCTTTCTAACGCCGGTATTTAGAGTCGTGGCTGAAGTGAGCGTTAGAAATCTAACGACCAAACTCCAGCCGCAGAAAAAAGTCAGTAGTTAAGAGCTTTTTGGGCTAACACCGGTTCATAAACCTCTTAACTACTGTGCTCTACAGTACACTAACACCCATAAACTACCTATGTACCCCTAAACCGAGGTCCCCCCACATCGCCACCACTCGATTAAACCCCTAATCTGCCGACCGCCACCTACGTTATACTTATGTACCCCTAATCTACTGCCCCTAACACCGCCGACCCCTATATTATATTTATTAACCTCTCATCTGCCCCCCACAATGTCGCCGCCAGCTACCTACAATAATTAACCCCTAATCTGCCGACCGCAAAGCGCCGCCACCTACGTTATCCTTATGTACCCCTAATCTGCTGCCCCTAACACCGCCGACCCCTATATTATATTTATTAACCCCTAATCTGCCCCCACAACGTCGCCGCCACCTACCTACACTTATTAACCCCTAATCTGCCTCACTCCCGCCTCAATAACCCTATAAGAAATAGTATTAACCCCTAATCTGCCCTCCCTACACAACCCGCCTAATCTTGGATAACGTCCCTTAAAGGAACCTTCATTCGGCGAGTAGGCGTCGGTTGAAGAGGTTGGATCCGCGTCGGTTGGAAGAAGATGGCTCCGCTCCGCTCCAGAAGAAAGAAGATTGAAGATGCGGCTTGAAGACTTCATCCCGATGATGGACTTCCGACTTCAGCCCGATGATGGATTTCTTCAGCCGCCGCTTGGATCCAGACTTCAGCCCGAGGATGGACGTCACTCTTCAGCCCCCCGCTTGGGCTTGGATCAACACTTCCGAGGCTTGGATCAAGACTTCCGAGGACGGATCGGTGAACTTGGTATGGTGAAGATAAGGTAGGAAGATCTTCAGGGGCTTAGTGTTAGGTTTATTTAAGGGGGGGTTGGGTTAGATTAGGGGTATGTGGGTGGTGGGTTGTAATGTTGGGGGGGTATTGTATGTGTTTTTTTTACAGGCAAAAGAGCTGAATTCTTTGGGGCGTGCCCCGCAAATGGCCCTTTTCAGGGCTGGTAAGGTAAAAGAGCTTTGAACTTTTTTAATTTAGAATAGGGTAGGGCATTTTTTTATTTTGGGGGGCTTTATTTTATTAGGGGGCTTAGAGTAGGTGTAATTAGTTTAAAATTGTTGTAATATTTTTCTAATGTTTGTAAATATTTTTTTATTTTTTGTAACTTAGTTCTTTTTTATTTTTTGTACTTTAGTTAGTTTATTTCATTGTATTTATTTGTAGGTATTGTATTTAATTAATTTATTGATAGTGTAGTGTTAGGTTTAATTGTAGATAATTGTAGGTATTTTATTTAATTAATTTATTGATAGTGTAGTGTTAGGTTTAATTGTAACTTAGGTTAGGATTTATTTTACAGGTGATTTTGTAATTATTTTAACTATTTTAGCTATTAAATAGTTCTTAACTATTTAATAGCTATTGTACCTAGTTAAAATAAATACAAAGTTGCCTGTAAAATAAATATTAATCCTAAAATAGCTACAATATAATTATTCGTTATATTGTAACTATATTAGGGTTTATTTTACAGGTAAGTATTTAGCTTTAAATAGGAATAATTTATTTAATAATAGTTCATTTATTTCGTTAGATTTAAATTATATTTAACTTAGGGGGGTGTTAGTGTTAGGGTTAGACTTAGCTTTAGGGGTTAATCCATTTATTACAGTAGCGGCGAGATTCGGTCGGCAGATTAGGGGTTAATAATTGAAGTTGGGTGTCGGCGATGTTAGGGAGGGCAGATTAGGGGTTAATACTATTTATTATAGGGTTATTGAGGCGGGAGTGAGGCGGATTAGGGGTTAATAACTTTATTATAATAGCGGTGCAGTTCGGTCGGCAGATTAGGGGTTAATAAGTGTAGGCAGGTGGAGGCGACGTTGTGGGGGGCGGATTAGGGGTTAATTAATATAATATAGGGGTCGGCGGTGTTAGGGGCAGCAGATTAGGGGTACATAGGGATAATGTAAGTAGCGGCGGTTTACGGAGCGGCAGATTAGGGGTTAAAAATAATATGCAGGGGTCAGCGATAGCGGGGGCGGCAGAATAGGGGTTAATAAGTGTAAGATTAGGGATGTTTAGACTCGGGGTACCTGTTAGGGTGTTAGGTGCAGACGTAGGAAGTGTTTCCCCATAGGAAACAATGGGGCTACGTTAGGAGCTGAACGCTGCTTTTTTGCAGGTTTTTTTTCAGCTCAAACAGCCCCATTGTTTCCTATGGGGGAATCGTGCACGAGCACGTTTTTGAGGCTGGCCGCGTCCGTAAGCACCGCTGGTATCTAGAGTTGCAGTGGCGTTAAATTATGCTCTACGCTCCCTTTTTGGAGCCATTCTGTAAACTCTAAATACAAGTTGTATTTAAAAGGTGCGGGGGAAAAAAAGCACGCGTAGCTAACGCACCCCTTTGGCCGCAAAACTCTAAATCTAGGCGTAAGTTTTTAATGGGATTCCCATAGCGCTGGTATTACGAGTTTTGCGGTGAGTCTAAAAAGCAAGCGTTACAGCCTAAAATGACAAGATCTGTATCGCCATCTAAAGTCAGTAGTTATGAGTGTTACGCTACAAATCTGTAACATAAAACGCATAACTAAACTGCTACTAAGTATACTAAACACCCATAAACTACCTTTTAACCCCTAAACCGAGGCCCTCCCGCATCGCAAACACTATAATAAAATTATTAACCCCTATTCCGCCGCTCCCCAACATCGTCACCACTATAATAAACTTAATAACACCTAAACCGCTGCCCTCCCGCATCGCAAACACTATTTAAATATAATTAACCCCTAATCTGCCGTCCGCCCACATCGCCACCACTAAACTAAAGTTATTAAGCCCTACACCGCTGCCACTCTAATAAACCTATTAACCCCTAAACCAAAAGCCCCACCACAATGAAATATACTAAATTAAACTATTAACCTCTAAACCAAAAGCCTCCCACATCACAATAAACTAATTTAAATGAGTAACCCCTAAACCTAACGCACCCCCTAACTTTATAATAAAATTACAATTTCCCTAGCTTAAACTAAAATTTACCTGTCAAATTAAAAAAAATAATTTTAAACTAACAATTAAACTAACATAATTATTAAACTAAAATTAAACTAACTTCCAATTAAATAAACTAAACTACACTTTAAAAAAAATCCTAACACTACTCTAAAAATTACATACTATCTAATTACACAAAAAAGACTAAATTATAAAAAATAACAAACACTAAATTACTGAAAATAACAAATGAAATTATCAAAAATAAAAAAGAATTACACCAATTCTAATAGCCCGATCAAAATAAAAAAGCCCTCCCAAAATAAAAAAAACCCTAGCCTACAATAAACTACCAATGGCCCTTAAAACGGCCCCAAACATATTAGCTCTTTTACCTGTAAAAAGAAAATACAAAGACCCCCCAACAGTAAAACCCACCACCCAACCATCTCCCCAAAATAAAAAACCTAAATCTAAAAAAGCCTAAGCTACCCATTGCCCTGAAAAGGGCATTTGGATGGGCATTGCCCTTAAAAGGGCATTTAGCTCTTTTGCTGCCTAAACCCTAATCTAAAAATAAAACCCACCCAAAAAAACCTTAATAAAACCGAAAAAAACTAACCCACGATGATCCAGCCGGCGAGAATTCTTCATCCAGGCATCCTCTTCAATCTTCATCCAGGCCGTGAAGTCTTAGGAATGGACCCACTTAGTGCCGCCGGGATCAAGATAGAAGAAGCCGTCTGGATGAAGATTGAAGAGGCTGCCTGGATAAAGACTTCGCCACCAGGATGGAGATTGAAGAGGCCACCTTGATGAAGACTTCTCGCTGCCTGGATGAGGACTTCTCCGCCGGGATGAAGATCGTTCATGCGGGACTTCAAAAACTGTAAAACTGTAAGTGGATCGTCGGGGGTTAGTGTTAGATTTTTTTAAGGGTTTTTGGGTGGGTTTTATTTTTAGATTAGGGTTTGGGAAGCAAAATACCTAAATGCCCTTTTAAGGACAATGCCCATCCAAATGCCCTTTTCAGGGCAATGGGTAGCTTAGGATTTTTAGATATTTTTATTTTTTATTTTTGGGGTTTGGGGGGGTGTGGGTTTCTAATGTTAGTGGGTATTTGTATTTTTTTTTACAGAAAAAGTGCTGATATATGTCGGGCAATGCCCTACAAAAGGCTATAGGTATTGTATTTTAGATTAGGTTTTGTATTTTTTTTTTTTTTTACTGGGTATTAGAATAGTAATCATTTTTATTATTTTTGATAATTTGTTTGTAATTTTGTGTAATATATTTTTTTAGGGAGTGTTTGTTTTTTGTAGCAAAAGAGCTGTTTAACTTAGGACAATGCCCTACAAAAGGCCCTTCAAAGGACCCCCCAAAAGGCTCTTTTAAGGGCCCCCCAAAAGGCCCTTTTAAGGTCCCTTGGTAGTTTGGGGGTGGGTTAGTATACTGTTAGGGGGTGTTTGTTGTTTTTTTGTAGCAAAAGAGCTATTTAACTTGGTAGTTTATTCTAGATTAGGCTTTTTTATTTTGGGGTGTTTTTTTTTATAATTTAGCTCTATTTTAATTATGTTAAAGTTAGGGGATGTTAGGATTAGGGTTATGTTCAGGGTTATGGTTAGGTTTAGGGTTAGGTTTAGGGGTAGGTGTGGGGGTTAATAGTTTAATTTAGGTTGTTGCAATGTGGAGTGCTGGCGGTTTAGGGGTTAATAGGTTTATTTAGTGGTAGTGATGTGGGCGGCCAGAGGTTTAGGGGTTAAAAACTTTATTTAGTTGCGGCAATGTCGGGGAGCTGCGGAATAGGTGATAATAACTTTAGTATAATGGCAGCGATATCGGAAGCAACAGATTAGGGGTTAATAACTTTATTTAGGTGGCGGTGATATCAGAAGCGGCAGATTAGGGGTTAATAACTGTAGGCAGGCATCGACGATGTCGGGGGCAGCAGATTAGGGGTGTTTAGACGTAGGGTTTATGTTAGGGTGTTAGGTTTAAACTGTAGTTTATTTTTCCCTATAGACATCAATGGGGCTGCGTTACGGAGCTTTTCTTTCCGCGATCGCAGGTGTTAGACTTTTTTCTGACCCGCTCTCCCCATTGATGTCTATGGGGAAAGTGTGCACGAGCACGTCAGAACAGCGCTTGTTTTTGGTGCGGTATGGAGCTTAAAAACCCCATATCACCCGCACAAGTCAGGTTTTTTTAAAACTTGTAATCACAGTGCTATAGGGGATTAAATAACGTCACTTTTGTTGCATTCATTAATTTCCCTATAGCACTCAAAACTCGTAATCTATGCGTATTTTATTTAAAAACACATTAAAAACTATAGCAGTAGGTATAGGGGGGCAAACTTAAGTTCCCCTTATATTATGCAACGCGTTTCTCGGCTCTTTTAATCGGCTGTTTTATCATGCATAATAATCCAGACTATACAGCTCTTATTTGAAAGACACATTGACCAATAAAATCGCTAATTGGTGAAAAAGAAGCATGTGTAGTCTTATTACCTAAATAGGATCATTGAATACAAGTTTACAAATATGTAAAAACATATACACCAATGAACTTCTAAAAGCATTCAAATTTTGCAATCATAGAGAATGTAAAACCATACAAACAGACTTTCATAATTATATTGCTTTCATCTACTTAACTTCAAAGTTCTCTGATGCACTTATATATAAAAAATAAGAGAGAAAGCGGCGCCACATAGAGTAGTCAGATCTTTAAATCAATTTAAATGCTTTAACATATGTGTTTGCACTAACATTGATAGATTTCACTTTGTAACAATATCTTTACTAACATAACCCTCAACACAGTAGGTGCAGTTTGTGTTGAGGGTTATGTAAGTAAAGATATTGTTGTAGATGTAACTACCTTTCCAGACAATGGATGCCCAGAATTTTAGAGACCAGAAAGGAGACATTTTTATTCTTTCTATTTCGATCCTGCAATCACGGCACATGAAGAGCAACTGTGAGTTGGCATCCAGTGTGCACCAGACACGTCATTAGGAGCCGACATCCAGGGGTTGCCAGACGAGATCGATACTGACTGAAACAGCGAGCTGGAACATCGAATTGACCGCTAAAAGTGTCACCCTACCTGTATGCATTTCTTCCGTACAAAGTGCCATCTATAAATATGTTACAGAATTGATATTGATTTGAAGATCTGGCTACGCTATGAGGTGCCCCTTTTTCTCTTATTTTTATACACAGAATATACCCTAACACCTATGGTATCAAATGGAGCAACCCACGTGTAGAAAGCCTTTTCTCTCTCATCATATATGGGACATTTACCATCAATAAATATCCTTTCAGATAATCTTTAAAATAATATGCATTCAATGTTTTCAATATTTTGTGTTTATGCAAGTGTAATTTTTGTATATCTGTATTTATTTGTATTACCACCAAGCATAGTGCTCAAACAAATCAGTTTTTTTTACAGAGGCAGTGTGCCTCCTAAAAAGCAACTTCCTTGTCTTTTTTTCACATATCATATGTATATATATACACACACATATGTATTTACGTGTTTATATGTGTATATATTTATGTATATACATAAATACATATGTACACATATATAGACATACACACACACACACATATATATATATATATATATATATATATATATATATACATATATACATATTAAAATGGTATTATTATGATTGTAATTGTACTTTGTAATGCATTTTTGTGTTTTGTGCAACTTTTTTGTTTCACGAGACAGTTAAAATGAAGGTCAATTTCGATGAATTAGTGCCCAGTTTTTAATAAACATATTAAAAACAAGGGCACTTTAATTAATCAAAATTGACATTTCACTTCTTTTCTTCAAAAACATATTTATCAAGCTCCATACGGAGCTTGATAAATATGTCCCTAAATCTGCTTTCCTCTGGCCTTAAAATGACCTCTTGTCACAAAAAATTGCCTTGGAATGAACAGCACTTCAACCAACTCTTAGTATAAGTTTTGAACATATTTGTATCAAGTGATCATATCACCTCTCAAGCACCCTTTTTTCTAAAATAAACAGATCCAATTTGGTTAATCTCTATTCATAGTTTAAGTCCTTTATTCCCATTTGTAGTTTCCTGGTCCTTCTCTTCAATGTCCCTTTTTTTTTTTTTTTTTTTTAAATGGTCCTAAAAACTGCACTCCATATTCAAGGTAAGGTTTTACCAGGGATTTATATAGCAACAAAATTATGCTTTCTTCCATTGTATCTTTGTCTCTTTTAATACATGCTAGTATCTTGTTAACCTTAGAGGGTGGTGCCTTGCATTCCACACTTATTTTAGCTTGCTATCTATTATTACACCTAAACCTTTTTCCTCCTGTCTTGCTAAGTCTAGTCCCATTTAAATAATAGGTAGCCTGTATTCCAAAATGTAGAACCTTACTACATTTACCGGTATAAAATGTCATGTGTCATTTACCAGCCCATTCTACTAATTTCTGTAAATCTCCTTACAAAGCAATTAAATCCTGCTCAGACCTAATTATCTTACACAACTTTGTATTATCTGCAAAAATAGAAATGTTGTTATTTAATCCTTCCACCAAGTTATTTATAGAAATATTAAAAAGAAAAAAGGCAGTCAAAGGAGTGGCACTATTTAGATAAAGGCATCCTTGCCGAAACGCGTAGACTATAAACTTATGTGAACAGCAGGATATCCCTGGACAGTCAATAACCCTAAAGAACTCAGCTCTGATACGATTCAGAGAAAAAGTTTCAATTGAACTTCACTTTTTTGAATTTGGTGCCGAAGGGATACCGGTTACCTGATTGGTAAGGGATACAGGTCATGTGATCACCCGTTAGCTACAGCAATTGGATACACTGCAGGATGCTGCAGGACGCTGAAACGCTAACAGTGGGGGCAGAAAGATTTCAGCAATTTCACCGTAAGCCATCAGAAATTCCCTGCAACATCCATTCAGAGGTCCGGTAAGGCTCTTGTATTACAGACTAACACGAATCACTTGGCCGGTCAGTGAGGCCATTAAAACTCGCTATAACTTGGCCACTAAAACTCGCTATAACTTGTCAATTAGGAAGCTTTGAGGATTATAACTATATCGCTTGCAGTCGCATATACTATAATAACTTGGATATACTTTTGTATATGACTGTTTTGGGATATTTATTCTGCCTTTTTTCTAGTGTTAATATACTATTCTCATATACTATTCTCTCTACCAACGTAAGACTACCTTTTCGGGCTATTTGGCACGCATGATTTTTTAAGCTCTTAATGATTCTCAATGTATTAAGTCTGTTGACATACATGAGGACTATGTATGGTTTTTTATGATAACCCTTATTAAATCTTTATTTTCAGCAATACACTGGTTCAATGTTTACTAGACAATATATTTCAGTGTTTCTTTCTCCCTCTAGCTTGTTTAAAGCGCCACTCTACCTAAATTTGTTTTTTACCTCACTATTTAGTAGATGTTGCCTGACATATTTTACTTTATTAATGCCAATTTTATTGTAGGATTGTAGTAGGCAACCAAACTGAAATTACGATAGAAGCAAGACATAATATTTTAGACCAAACAAATTAACTATTTTAAATGCAACATTTTTTAAACATGTAAAAAAAAATCTCTAGTTTATTCCAGCCTCATAAATCATGAGTCTTAACTGAAAGTGTACTGCTGAAAGCTGAGTTCAACATTTTGAATTTTGCCTACTGTTTCTGCCAAGAGACCACTATATATAAAGATAAATAAGGCAGTCTTGGCAAAACACGCTAGTGAGAACTGTCAGAGAATTTTGAAAAATGTAATTTGAAAACACTGAGAAACATCATTACTAATATTTATTGGAAACTAATGGCAAGTTTGTAACTAACACTACTGACTTGAAATCATGGGTTAACTTTTGGTTTATTTGTATTGAAGATCTATTTAAAATGTTTTTTTTTTTTAAAAACGGCTTGATACTTTGCTATAAAACACTGAACAATGATATTACATATCCAATTTTACACGACTTTTGGATATATCTAATTCTAGTGTTGACCACTTCAAAAACCCCTTTGACCTTTTTTAGTGTGGCATAATTGTTTTATGCATCAATATTTTTCACATCAATTTGTATTTCATAAACATAAATGGATTTTTTTTTTTGTTTCATATATAAAGTTACAAAATATGTCTCAAATCATATACATGTTAATTTATGATTGCAGTTAAAGGGACAGTCAAATCAAAATAAACTTAAATGATTCAGAAAGGGTATGGAATTTTAACCCCTTAGTGACCAGAGCACTTTTCCATTTTCTGTCCGTTTGGGACCAAGGCTATTTTTACATTTCTGCGGTGTTTGTGTTTAGCTGAAATTTTCCTCTTACTCATTTACTGTACCCACACATATTATATACCGTTTTTCTCGCCATTAAATGGACTTTCTAAAAATACCATTATTTTCATCATATCTTATCATTTACTATAAAAAAAATTATAAAATATGAGGAAAAATGGAAAAAAACACACTTTTTCTAACTTTGAACCCCAAAATCTGTTACATATCTACAACCACCAAAAAACACCCATGCTAAATTGTTTCTAAATTTTGTCCTGAGTTTAGAAATACCCAATTTTTACATCTTCTTTGCTTTTTTTGTAACTTATAGGGCCATAAATACAAGTAGCACTTTGCTATTTTCAAACCATTTTTTTTCAAAATTAACGCTAGTTACATTAGAACACTAATATCTTTCAGGAATCCCTGAATATCCATTGACATGTATATATTTTTTTTTAGAAGACATCCCAAATTATTGATCTAGCGCCCATTTTGGTATATTTCATGCCACCATTTCACCGCCAAATGCGATCAAATACAAAAAATTGTTCACTTTTTCACAAATTTTTTCACAAACTTTCAGTTTCTCACTGAAATTATTTACATACTGCTTGTGCAATTATGGCATAAATGGTTGTAAATTCTTCTCTGGGATCCCCTTTGTTCAGAAATAGCAGACATATATGGCTTTGGCATTGCTTTTTGGTAATTAGAAGGCCGCTAAATGCCACTGCGCACCACACGTGTATTATGCCCAGCAGTGAAGGGGTTAATTAGGGAGCATGTAAGGAGCTTTTTGGGGTAATTTTAGCTTTAGTGTAGTGTAGTAGACAACCCCAAGTATTGATCTAGGCCCATTTTGGTATATTTCATGCCACCATTTCACCGCCAAATGCGATCAAATTAAAAAAAACGTAAAATTTTTCACAATTTTAGGTTTCTCACTGAAATAATTTACAAACAGCTTGTGCAATTATGGCACAAATGGTTGTAAATGCTTCTCTGGGATCCCCTTTGTTCAGAAATAGCAGACATATATGACTTTGGAGTTGCTTTTTGGTAATTAGAATGCTGCTAAATGGCGCTGCGCATCACACGTGTATTATGGCTAGCAGTGAAGGGGTTAATTAGGTAGCTTGTAGGGAGCTTGCAGGGTTAATTTTAGCTTTAGTGTAAAGATCAGCCTCCCACCTGAAACATCAGACCCCCTGATCCCTCCCAAACATCTCTCTTCCCTCCCCTACCCCACAAATGTCACCGCCATCTTAAGTACTGGCAGAAACTCTGCCAGTACTAAAATAAAAGGTATATTTGGGCTTTTTTGTGCATTTTTTGTTAGCATATTTACATATGCTTCTGTGTAGGGATCCCCCTTAGCCCCCAACCTCACTGATCCCCCACTAAGCAGCTCTCTAACCCTCCCCCTCTGACTTAATGTGCGCCATCTTGGGTACTGGCAGCTGTCTGCCAGTACCCAGTTTAGTGAAAAAAATGCTTTTTTTTAAATAAAATATGTCCCTTTTCTGTAGTGTAGCTTCCCCCCCCCCCCCAAGACCAACCCCCCACCCCTTCCAGATCCCTTAGATGGTTTTGAAAAAAAGTTTATTTAATTTTTTTTTTACTTTTACTTTTTTACTTTTCTGTAGTGTAGCGGTTCCCACCCGCTCCCGTGCACGCGCCCGCCCGCCACCCCCCGTGCACGCGCGCGCGCCCGTGCGCGCCCCCGACGGTCCCGATCCCGCCCCCCGTGACGTCACGCGCAACACCGATGGCCGCCCACCCGCCTCCCAATTCGGCTCCCACCCACCAACGATACCGGCCATCGATGTCCGGTGCAGAGAGGGCCACAGAGTGGCTCTCTCTGCATCGGATGGCCATGTATGGTTATTGCAGGATGCCTCCATATCGAGGCATCACTGCAATAACCGGAAAGCAGCTGGAAGCGAGCAGGATCGCTTCCAGCTGCTTTCCACACCGAGGACGTGCAGGGTACGTCCTCAGGCGTTTACTGCCTTTTTTTTGAGGACGTACCCTGCACGTCCTCGGTCATTAAGGGGTTAAACAACTTTCCAATTTACTTTGATCATCACATTTTTTTTTGTACTCGATATTCTTTGTTGAAAGCTAAACCTAGGTAGGCTCATAAACTGATTTCTAAACCATTAAAGGACGCCTCTTATCTTTGAGAGTTTTTCACAGTTAGACAGGGCTAGTTCATGTGTGAAAAATAAATAACATTGTGCTTACTCCTGTGGAGTTATTTATGAGCCAGCACTGATAGGCTAAAATAGAAGCATGTCAAAAGTACTGAGATAGGAGTGCAGTCTGCAAAGGCTTAGATGCAAGTAAATCACAGAGGTAAAAAGTGTATAAATATAACAGTTTTGGTTGTGCAAAACCGGGGAATGGGTAATAAAGAGATTATCTATATTTTTAAACAATATTTTTTTTTTTAAGTAGACTGTCCTTTTAAGTGCTTGGGCTTCATTTGTCAAGCTGCAAGAGCAGTGGTTTGTGCAATGTGCAGCTTGTACAATGTTAAATGTGAGGCTGGGCGTCCTATGGTTCATGAAAGCAAACCTTGTCCGTCCGCCTATTGATAAATGGAGCCCCTTGGGTATTTCAAAATGTTAATTATAAAATTACACAAAAATAATGTAATTCTTAAACTGGCAATATTGGTTAAGTGAAAGAACCTGTATGGAAACCTATTAAGTAGTTATTATCAATATAATTAATACAAATCAACTGGACACCATGATTTACTTTCTCTTCAGATGCTCCCATTGGAGAAAAAAGAAGACATTCGGCTAGATTACGAGTTTTGCGTTATGAGCGGCTCGTGGCTAACTTGCTAGTTATTTCCACCGCTTACCTCCCTATAGCGCTGCTTTTACAGGTTTTCATAAACCCAGCGTTAGCAGGCAATATTGCAGCGTTACGCAAAGTTGAGCTCCATACTGCACTCTAATACCAGCGCTGCTTTGAGCTGGTTTTATGTGCTCGTGCAAAATTTCCCCATAGACATCAATGGGGAGAGCCGGCTAAAAAAAAAGCCTAACACCTGCAATAAGGAAAACAAAATTTTTGTTTACACCTAACACCCTAAAGTAAACCCCAAGTCTAAACACCCCTAATCTGCCACCCCCGACATCGCCAACACCTACATTACACGTATTAACCCTTAATCTGCCATCCCGACATCTCCACCACCTACATTATACTTATTAACCACTAATCTGCCGCCCCAATATCACCGCCACCTACCTACATTTATTAACCCCTAATCTTCCGCCCCCAACATCGCCGCCACTATACTAAAGTTATTAACCCCTTAACCTAACCCTAAGTCTAACCCTAACCCTAACACCCACTAACTTTAAAATAATTAAAATAAATCTAAATAAAAATTACAATTAATACCTAAATAATTCCTATTTAAAACTAAATACTTACCTATAAAATAAACCATAAGCTTGCTACAATATAACTAATAGTTACATTGCAGCTATCTTAGGTTTTATTTTTATTTTACAGGTAAGTTTGTATTTATTTTAACTAGGTAGACTAGTTAGTAAATAGTTATTAATTATTTACTAACTACCTAGTTAAAATAAATACACATTTACCTGTAAAATTAAACTTAACCTGTCTTACACTAACACCTAACCTTACACTACAATTAAATAAATTATATTAATTGAATACAATTAACTAAATTACAAAAAAAACAACTCAATTACACAAAATAAAAAATAAATTATCAAATGTTTAAACTAATTACACCTAATCTAATAGCCCTATCAAAATAAAAAAAAAAAACCCAAAGTAAAACTCCCCTAGCTTAAACTAAACTGCCGATAGCCCTTAAAAGGGCCTTTTGCGGGGCATTGCCCCAAATAAATCGGCTCTTTTACCTGTAAAAAAAATATACAAACAACCCCACAACAGTAAAACCCACCACCCACACAACCAAACCCCTCAAATAAAATCCTATCTAAAAAACCTAAGCTCCCCATTGCGCTGAAAAGGGCATTTGGATGGGCATTGCCCTTAAAAGGGCATTTAGCTCTTTCTCAGCCCAAACCCTAAGCTAAAAATAAAACCCACCCAAAAAACCCTTAAAAAAACCTAACACTAACCCCCAAAGATCCACCAACAGTTTTTGAAGACCGCACATCCATCCTCAACGAAGACGGGAGAAGTCTTCATCCAAGCGGCAAGAAGTCCTCAACGAAGCCTTGGGAAGTCTTCATCCAAGCGTCAAGAAGTGGTCCTCCATGCAGGCAGAAGTCTTCATCCAGACGACATCTTCTATCTTCATCCTTCCTACGTGGAGCGGCTCCATCTTCAAAACATCTGGTGCGGAGCATCCTCTTCTTTCGACGGGCTACTGAAGAATGAAGGTTCCTTTAAGGGACGTCATCCAAGATGGCATCCCTTGAATACCGATTGGCTGATATGATTCAGGAATCAGCCAATCAGAATTAAAGGTGAAAAAATCCTATTGGCTGATGCAATCAGCCAATAGGATTGAGCTTCAATCCTATTGGCTGAGCCAATCAGCCAATAGAATTGAGTTTGCATTCTATTGGCTGATTGCATTAGCCAATAGAATTTTTTCACCTTTAATTCCGATTAGCTGATAGAATTCTAGCAGCCAATTGGAATTCAAGGGACGCCATCTTTTATGATGTCATTGAAAGGAACCTTCATTCTTCAGTGACCATTGAAAGAAGAGGATGCTCCGCACCGGATGTCTTGAAGATGGAGCCTCTTCGCATCGGAAGGATGAAGATAGAAGATGCCGTCTGGATGAAGACTTCTGCCCGCATGGTTGACCACTTCTTGCCGCTTGGATGAAGACTTCTCCCGGCTTCATTGAGGACTTCTTGCCACTTGGATGAAGACTTCTCCTGGCTTCGTTGAGGATGGATGTCTGGTCTTCAAAAACTGTAAGTGGATCTTCGGGGGTTAGTGTTAGTTATTTTTAACGGTTTATTGTGTGGGTTTCTTTTTTAGCTTAGGGTTTGGGCTGAAAAAGAGCTAAATGCCCTTTTAAGGGCAATGCCCATCCAAAAGCCCTTTTCAGGGCAATCGGGAGCTTAGGTTTTTTAGATAGGATTTTATTTGGGGGGGTTTGGTTGTGTGGGTGGTGGGTTTTACTGTTGGGGGTTCTTTGTATTTATTTTTTTTACAGGTAAAAGAGCTAAGGCTTTTAAGGGCCATTGGCAGTTTAGTTTAGGCTAGGGGGGGTTATTTTGGGGGGGCTTTTTTTTTTTTTTTTTTTTTTTTTTTTATAAATTTTTTTATTTATGTTTGTCAAAATGGTACATAAAAGAAAAATTGCCAATATACAATAATAACGTTGAGATAGAACACACATTTTCAGCGCGTAAACATAGTGCAAGAATAGGACGATAATCATTCTAGGCATACATTCTGTCAATATTCCAAATGAATAATAATGATGGTCTAGAGTAAATTGGGCTAGTATGATCGTATACAGTTTGTGTATGTAATAATGAAACCTCATTTTTAAATTGTTTGAGAGATTCGAGTGGTCCCCTCATGCAGTAGAGAAACATATATTAGGATGAATAGTCAAAGAAAGTTTGAAGCAAGGGGGGTTGGCTTTATGTTATTTGGGGGAGGGAAATGCAGCGGGCAAGAGCCGCTCTAAGTGGGGTAATAAGGAGGGGAAGGGAGGGCGGGCAGGATAGAATGTTAGACTAATAGTTACTTTTAAGCCTCTAAACCTTTGGGTACGGAATAGAAGTGAATTGTTGTCACTCTTGCATAGTAGTTTTGTGAATCTATGGGAAGGAAAACATTACTAATGCTATATGTTCAGCCCATTGCAGCTTGCTAAGACCTAGGTTATGGCACTACTGGGAGTAGAATGCAAACAAGAAACTTCTCTAATTCTAATATAGCGTACTATAACATTCGTATTATAAAATATCCAATAATAATCTGTGAACTGTAGAAGAAATAATGGTATAGAGCGAAGCAAGTGAGTCAAGGCAATAAGAGCTTCCCTTTCATATGATAGGCAAATTTGTAGAGGCTGAATATACCAGAGTCAAACAGACCTGTCTATATACCTGGGGAGACAATGATATGGCTTATCTGCTGATCCAGATAACTAATAATATTAAACTACGGCTGGGTTTGATTATATGATAAGTGAGAGGCTTAATGCTAGGTTCAATCCGCACAAAAAACTTTGCTAAGATAAATAAGCAGCTTTTAATATACTGTCTATCCAGGAGTTAGGGGCTAATGGATTCTGTACAACTCTGCTAAGACTCTGTATAGACAATACCCTCTGAGAGGAAAGATTGGATTTTTTGTTTGAGCTTGTATTATTACCCTCTCTGTCTACAGGGTAGTATAATTGTTCTAAGACTGGATATGGAGTAGTTACGCACTCAGGGCAATGTCTGTAGGTGCTACATGTATTACAAGTGTACTCACTCCCCTCTCCAGAGCATAGGAACTGGGTAGTAAGAAAAGATAACTTAATCTATATATAACCTTTAAACCTATTTAGCAATAGCTCTTAATGTAAAGTTAATAATAGCCTATAGTATATGCCAGATACAAGGACCCGTAGAGGATAGAATGCTGTGGGTGCTTTGACAGATGAGGCTGAGCATTAAGCTAAAAAGGGGATATGCCTCCATTGTGATTACGGTTAAGCAAATTGTATCCCTTTAGTATGAGCTTTACAGGTATCTATGTCAGCAGTCTGTTATATCATGTGAATCTACTGCTACAGCCCGTCTATAGGAGATAAACAAATAGTGAACACATCATATCTTCATTCACAGTAAGAGCAAACATAAGCGATATAAGAGTTGTTCTGCTTATTAAAAAGAAAATAGTAAGGTAGTGAGAAAAGATAGCAACAACTGTGGTTTATCAAAAAGAGAAAAAAGAACATCCTGATCTGAAGTAAAAGCAAAACCTTGTAAAACAGTGTAAAAACTTTTAGGGACACACATAGTCTCTGCAACTTATAGGAGTATATATTAGTATTAACCAGAATCAGAGCCGATCTGTCTCTAAATTGAGTCCCATATCAGTCTGTCAGTGGCAAAGTGAAGAGGGCCAATAAGGAGGAGAAACACAAAAAAACAAAACAAAGCACTGTTAACCCTGGGAGAAAAGGGAAAACTATAGTCTCAGTGCTAGATCTGCTTCTGAGAGATGAAATGGTGCTGGGCTCTTATCCAATGCCTAACCTCCAGCAGGATGCGATCGGAAAGGCTCGAGCGGCTCTTACCCATAAAGCTAGTAGTTGTTTCCATCTGCTTAGGCCTACCGAGGTTTCCGTGTAGTGTGTGAATATCAGGAGGTTCGGTAGGCACCGCAACTGCAGCGGTGTGAAGCAGCTCCCGTATAGTAACAGGACTGGGGTGGCTGGGTCAGCAGGAGCCAAGACTGAGAGCCTGCGATGTGTCTGGCAATATTCGGAAGTAGAAGTCCACTCAGCATCCCATCCGGCTAGAGAATCGAAGTATGAGCCACAGAGCACATGGGTTGTATCAAGGTATTTTCTAGGTTTGGAATTCGGCTCTCTTTCAGACTGAGTCTGGAGCTCCTCGGTGACCGGCCGCATCACCCGGAGACCAGATGGTGGTGTAGTATAGTCTCCTGAAGAGCCGGTATCAGCGCTGGGCTCTGATTTGTAGGTTAGAGACTTTTTCTCTCGATCCTCCTGTAAGATAGGGCTGACGTGTATCACATCTATGGTGCTTAGTTCCTCCAGGGCTCCTGCTGGTAGTTTATCTCCTGCTATGGCATCTCGCAGCTTGGAGGAAGCCTGTGACAGTAAATAATCTGTGTCTCCTGCTGATATACCTCTTCGTTTTTCATTGAGGATTGCCGCCAGAGAATCAAACTTCCTGTCCATCTTGTTAGCTAATAAACGTATCAAGTCTAATGCTGTGACAGTCCTTTTGGAACAATGCCGGTCGCCAGTGTCCCTTAGAGCCGGGGTATGAGGTTGCTGCAGCTGACAGTTACCATCTTTCTGCTTAGGGTGCTGAGTTTCATGCAGCATTGTAAAATGGCCGCAACTTAGGCGGGTTGTGTAAGAGTTAGGGGTAAGAAAAAGTTCCGTGTAGGCGAGTTTGAATCCTTCTTTTACCTTTGGATCTTGTAGCTCTGATCTCCCCAGTATTAGAGGTCAATTTTTAAAGATATTGTGCGAAACTGAGCGGTCTATTTAACAAGTAAAAGTAGTATGTGAGCAGAGCTCTCTGAATATGCGACCGCTCAGCCGCCTGGCTTACTCCGCCCCCCCGGGTTTTTTATTTTGATAGGGCTATTAGATTAGGTGTAATTAATTTAAATATTTGATAATTTCTTTTTTATTTTGTGTAATTTAGTGGGGTTTTTTTTGTAATTTAGCTAATTTATTTAATTAATATAATTTATTTAATTGTAGTGTAATGCTAGGTGTTACTGTAACTCAGGTTAGGTTTTATTTTACAGGAACATTTGTATTTATTTTAACTAGGTAGCTAGTAAATAGTTAATAACTTAGTTATAATAAATACAAACACCTGTAAAATAAAAATAAAAGCTAAGATAGCTACAATGTAACTATTAGTTATATTGTAGCTAGCTTAGGGTTTATTTTATAGGTAAGTATTTAGTTTTATATAGGAATTATTTAGTTAATCATAGTAATTTTTATTTAGATTTATTTTAATTATATTAAAGTTAGTGGGTATTAGGGGTAGACTTAGGGTTAGGTTTAGGGGTTTATAACTTTAGTATAGTGGCAGCTATTTTGGGGACAGCAGATTAGGGGTTAATAACAGTAATGTAGGTTGCGTCGATGTTAGGGACAGCAGATTAGGGGTTAATAATATTTAACTAGTGTTTGCGATGCAGGAGTGCGGCGGTTTAGGAGTTAATATGTTTATGATAGTGGCGGTGATGTCCGAAGCGGCAGATTAGGGGTTAATAATTTTATTTTAGTTTGCAATGTGGGGGGGGCCTCGGTTTAGGGGTTAATAGGTAGTTTATGGGTGTTAGTGTACTTTTTAGCACTTTAGTTATGAGTTTTATGCTACAGCTCTGTAATAGGCTGTACCTCTCACTTTTTGGCTGGACAGGCAAACTCGTAATACCAGCGCTATGGTAGTCCCATTGAAAAAGTACTTTTTGAAAGCTGTGATAGTTACATTGCGTGACGGCCAAAAAAGTGTGCGGTACAGCTATACCTGCAAGACTCGTAATACCAGCGGTAGTGAATAAGCAGCGTTATGAGGCTTTTTCACTCATAAGGCAAAACTCGTAATCTAGCCGCATGTTTCTTGTAGATTTCTATGTATAATAGATTAAATTTTTGTTTACATCACCTATTTTACGTAGCTTAATTAATTAAAACAGACACATTTTAACTGGAATTGAATTGGAATGAAATAAAGATGGAAGGCAAGAATGCCATACAGAAGGAATCACACAAATAAATGTCTAATATGAATGGGGACCTCAGTTTAACAGCTATGATGATTTATTATGGAGAAAAAATGTATTACATATCCAGGCAAGCTAGTAAACCTATTCATATTAAGGGCTAGATTACAAGTGGAAAGAAAAAAATATTAGTGTTTGAGTGCATTAGCAATACTTTATTGCAATCAATAGTGCTTCTATTTTGTATTCATATTACAAGTCCAGGATTATTTTTATTGCTCAAGTGATAGTCTAGGGTACGCTAACATCTGCATGTTAGAAAGTGTGGGTAAACATTTAATTTTTCTAGGGGAGCAGTAAAATTCATGTTGGATATCAATAAAACTCTAAGCTAATGGTGTGCAAATAGTGGTGTCCTTTAAGTCGTTCCGTGCTATACTAACATGATTTTCTTTAGGTCTAAAAAAGCTCTAAATTCTACAGTGGTATTTTGGATTGCTCTGGAGCGCAGCAGCTCCATTAAATATTACATACATTTACGATATTTATTGCATTGCTTTATTAGTACTTTTAATTTGATCCCTCAGTGTCTCACAACAGGTAGAGTTTTTGGGTAGCCTATTATATTTTTTAGGATATATTATTATTTAATATTTTTATTGTTTATTTTTATTATCTATTTAGAAAAACTATTAACCCTGCATTGCTATTCACATGGAACTTTTTCATAAATACTTTGGTATAAGAGCAATGGGTTTAGTGTATAATGCATGAGTGACCAAGCATTACAAACTGTCATTCTTAAGCATATCTATAACTCTTAGTTCAAGTAGGTCACAGAAAAGGAAGTAAAAACGTCCAGTAGTCAACACAAACTATTTATTCTCTAGGTGAAATCCTAATTACTTAAACAGATAACATGATAAAAGATTCTAATAGCTTGCTGGATTGATCGTGATAAAGAATGTAGCCCTTTTAAGGCAATGAAAGGAAGGACATATAAAGTTCACTGCTAATTTAGTCTTTCATTCATGTAATTTCTACACTTTCCTGGAGAGATTATATTCTCTTTGTAAATATTTCCTCCTGTGAAAAATCTGGATATGACTTTACATCCGTTTACCAAAAGACGTCAAATTACAACTAAAAATGCAGACATATGTAGATTAAGTCTTGAATACTGTTCATTTCTGTACTTTTTTAGATATCTTGAAGCATAATTGGGACACTATGAATAAGAATAGATAGGGAGTTAATGAGATACCTAATATTTGGTCAATCATTTTATTCACTGCTTGGTAAGAATGAAAAACATTTGAAAACCTGGACACCACTTTTATTCAAAGTTCTCTATTTGAAAACATCAACACAAATCAGCTCCTTGAGCCCCACCAAACAAATCACTGACAACATTTTTTTTTAATGTGCATTAGATTCAGAACATATATTTTGAATTGTGTGAATGTCATTGTCTTTCTTTCTTCCAACTATGCAACTAATATTCTAGTTATTTATTAGCTTTATACATAAAGGGCCAGATTTCAAGTGGTGTGCTAATTGTTGTTTCTTCTTGCGCGCTAACTGCACTCGAAGAAATGGTTTAAAATGTGCATATTACAAGTCAAAAGTAAAAAGTTAGCACACAAGCGAAAAATGATGCACGCTAACTTCAGGACTTTGCAACCTATTTAACTTCGCATACGCTGTTGGCATTTATCATTGCACCAGCAGTTCTTGTTCTTTGCGGCCAATTGGCCAATTGGCTGCCAGCAGGGGTGTTAATCAACCTGATCGTGTTGGATCGGGTTGATTTCCGGCGATGTCTGTCCGCCGCCTCAGAGCAGGTGGACAGGTTATGGAGCAGGGGTCTAAAGACCTGAAGGCTCGCCAGAAACACTGGGCTTCAAGCTCCATACGGAGCTTGATAAATATGCCCCACAAAGAAAGAGTTATGGCAGCTATGCAATATTATGCACATATTAGTGACTGTGATTTGATATTTTTGCTACTTTGTCATAGCATCTTCTTTAGACAGTATAGAGGTTTTCCACTGATTGCAAGTTGTTGATAACGAGCTGCCATATCTAATTATAGCAAGCCAGCTACAATTGTTAAGGTTTTGCTCCTTGATGTGACAGCTGTTGCCGAAATGTTGCTACATGAGTTACCACCATAGGATTTAGGCCCCAGTTTTTTAATGGTTAGTTCTCATATACACAATTTCATCCTAACATAATATAAAGTTAAACATGCTAGTCAAATTCCACTTTCTTATCTATTTTTATGTGCAAAACTAAAACATGATCAGGCTGTTCACGTATGATTGCAATTAAGTGTCTGAGTATTACAAATATATTAATTATAAACTTGTGCAAAGCACTCTAAGTTGTTAATTGAACACATCTTTGTTATTAATTAAATGTAAGTTTGCATCCAAACACATTAGGCAGTTACCATCATTAATGAATCAATTAGCAACCATGTTTTCCTTTCACATTACCTGCATACATTTGCTGCCATGTAGATCTGTTGAATCCCTTCAAGGAGGTTTAGGCATGTTACCCCATTCTTAATGTACGAAAACCAGATGTTCCAGATATATTGCTTACGTAAGTAGGAAATTAGAAATGTGTAATCAATGAGAAAATAAAAAAATACAGTTAATATATCTAAAAGTTTAGCAATAGTTTTGGCCTATGTATGTGGATAATATTATCACAAAACAACTTTCCAAAGTGAGTAATAAAGTACATTATCACCAAATATTACTTTATAGATTATATCTTATAACTAGAGTGACATATTTAATGGGTCATAAAGCTCACACGTTTTAGATAAAGTTCTATGTGTTATAAAGGTTCAAACACAAATATATATATATATTTTTAATACTATAAATGAATATTAAAATCTTCAAGTGCAATACCCAGTGGCATGCACATAAGGGGCAAACATTACACACATGTGAAAGTGAAAGTGTCAGCGGTGACGTTTCCAGCCGGAATGATTCAATATCACGTAACTAATGCTGACAGACCGATCTAGTACACCTCCTACAAAATGATAGACATGAGAAGACAATCATGGGAATAAAAATGGCGGCTCATGCTCACAAGGGATATATGTAGAACCATCGGTGAATGGCTTTGCATAATTAGTAAAACGAAGGGAGTGTAATTAAAGACAATTTGTAAATCAATTTGGAACATTTATAGTAAAAAATTGTTAATAACATTATATTATGATATATAATATTTTTATATAGTTATTTTAAATCTTTCATTTTGCTTCTTAGGTTTTATGTTTCGTTTAATTTAAAAACAATACACAAATCATGCATAAACTAAACTTGTAATTAAACACAATAATAATAATAATAAAAGCAAAAACAAAGCCATTACAAGAAAAACTACTCATAAATTTGAAATTTGAATTAATTTTGCTTTGAAGTGCATCCAAAAGTGCTCATAGGTGAAGTATATGATCAACTATTAGCATAAATATATGCTATACAGATTGTAATAGCTTTTGTTTCTTTACCGCTCCATTTGAATTGTTTATGTTAAGCTCATACTTTCTCTTTTCATTCATGCACGAGTCCACTTTCATATTCAAGCACCTTCAACTCTTTTACCTGGCTGATCACCAAGTACCATACCTGAGGATTATTTCCAACACCACTTCAGTGTTTTCATTGAGGTGCCAGATGATTTTCCATACCGCTTCCCCCTACCTTGCCCAGTGTTTCCCAGATAACATATTCAGAAAACTCCTCTCAATAAAATGAAAGCTCTCTTAGGAAATGCGTTAAAGAACGATATATGACATATGTTAATACCACATTAGAGTCGAGTGCATTTCGTGATTTGCTCCAATTAATTTTGTTATATTTTCACAACTTCATCAGAGACAAAAAAAATAAAAGTTTTAAATTTATTGATGGCTTACATTTTTATTATTTATACTGAAGGGTAGAACTTGTATTCATGATTTTATGGTAAAAATATCATGATCTTATAATATTTCTATGCCACAAATAGTATATGTATTATGTCACATGAAGCCATATTTTAATCAAAAGGAAAATGTTATGCCAAAAGGGGTAGATATGAAATTAACCAATGTCTAATCACTCCAGACCAAGGGGCATATTTACTAATGTGCAAGTGGACATGATCCGATATTGCGTATCATGTCCGCCGCACATTGATAAATGCCAACAGTATACACTGTCGTCATTTGTCATTGCACCAGCAGTTCTTGGTGCAACGCCGACCCCTGCAAATTCGCAGCCAATTGGCCGCCAGCAGGGGGTGTCAATCAACCCGATCATATTGGATCGGGTTGATTTCCGGCGATGTCTGTCTGCCACCTCAGAGCAGGCAGACAGGTTATGGAGCAGCGGTCTTTAGACCACTGCTTCATAACTTGTGTTTCTGGTGAGCCTGACGGCTCGCCAGAAACATGGGGCTTCAAGCTCCATATGGAGCTTGATAAATATGCCCCCAAGACATAATCTTTATGATCTGTTATTGAATTATTCATAAATGTGCTTTCATTTAAACATTACCTTATCACAATTGTTCTTAAAAGTCCCTAAACACAAAAATAACATCCTTATAAAGTGAAGCTACAGGAATTAGACCCTGAAACCTTCGACACAGGTACTGACTGACCAATGTATGAACCAGTAGGGGAACTACTCAACAGAGAGCCTTAGTGCAAAATCCTTTTTGCCACCTCCCAAAGGTTACTTAGTAGTAAGCAATAGTAATAAAATACATGCTGCTCTATATAATTATTTTGAGTAAATAGATAGATAGATATATAGATAGATAGATAGATAGACATGAAACCTGCCCTAATAAAAGGCTCCCCTGCATTAGGATTGTACACATTCTGCACACAGTTATGCATAGTCTGGCTTCTATGGGCCCCACAGCACTTGGGCCCTACACCTTCTGCACCAATGGTAGTTCCACACCTGGTATGGACTAATGTATATGTGTCCCTAATTGGCCATAACAAAGGATATAAAATAAACACATATAATTGATTTTTCAAGAGATGCATCCATGGACTACAAAACAATATACACTTTGCTAAGAAAATAACATTTTTAAATGCTTATAAAACATTTACTGTATAAACATATCATTCAAAATGTAGTGCTTATATATACCATGAATATATAAAATGACTTTAATGTTTATATAGTTATAGTACATTTTTCAGACATTGTTGTAAATGACATTTAAAACCCATATGTGGAAATTCCTTTCAAGTCTTCAACCTTTAACCTTAATGTACAGACACCAATGAGTGGTCAATAAGCCTCTGCAGCAGCTGGAAAGCTCCTTCTCTGCTTCATAAGCGTCAGACATAGAAGTATTTGTCCTGCTGTTCACCACCTGTCATGAATCACCATAGCGTAGTCATTTTTTCCTGCTACTTGTTGGCCTGTGCATATTGTTGGCAAGTCCACACGCTTACAGTCTGTTGGGTCAATTATCTGGTCCTATTCACAATCCCATCTGAACTATGACCCCTTTTTTTGTGAATTCTAATGACCTGACTACCATATTCCTGAATTCCTCATTGCTTCATCAGTGTCCTTTCTGCATTATTAATTTGTTGAACACATCCTAACCATGTTCTCCCTATAGAGTAATGATTCCTGTTTTATGGCATACATCATTGTCCAGCATGTCCTGTTGCTAACCTGCCTTCCAGTAAACAGATTTGCACCCAATTATTTCCAACAACAAATTCTAATTTACAGTTTATAGTTTTTACATCCAATAAATATGCCAGCTCATAATCAATTGTAAACACAACTATTTAATTTTAAACCTTAAACATTAAAAGCAAACATAAAATACCTTTATTAAGAGTAGAATCCATTTTTGAATTTGTATGTCAATCTGTTTAAAGGCATATGATGCAATTTTAAACAACTCTCTAATTTACTTCTATTGTGATTTTTTCTTCGTTTTCTTGGTATCGTTTGTTGAAAAGTAGGAATGTATGCTTAGGAACAGGCCCATTTCTGGAGCACTATATAGCAGCAGTTTTACAAGAATATTATCCATTTGCAGGAGCATTCGAGGGCAGCACTATTTGCTTGTGCTTTAGACGCCTACCTACGTATCTCTTCAACACAGAATATTACGGGGAAAAAACTAATTTTTTAAAATAGAAGTAAATTGGAAACTTTTTAAAAATGGTCTGAATTACAAAAGAAAATGTTTGGATTTAATGGTATGAACCGTGGGTATCATTGTGACATTCCTAATACCATGAAGTTACAGTGCACTTGTTTTTCTCTATAAGATTGTTTCAGTGATAAGTTTGTTGTAAACTTAAATTTCCAAATGCTTATAGCTTGCCAGAGTGTGCGTGTGCTTTTTTTGGGGGGTGGGGGGTAATTTAGAAGACTGTTTTGTGAGAATATCCAAAAATGATGAGGAGGTCAGAGGCAACATGTTCTGGTAAGCTGACAATAACCAGTATAAGAAAAAAGACATTAGACTGTTGCTTCTAAATCACCCAAACTTGCTCACTCTGGGTGATTGACAGACCCTTCTCTCACGTGATTTCCCAAGTGGCTGGTTATTGCAACTGCAAGCTCGCGGTAGCATTTAGCGCTTATAAAATGAATGGTTCATTTTATAAATGTGCTCAAAATGCCCCCAAAATACAGTGATGTATGTATGTTATTAAAAAAAATAATAATAACTGCACCAGGCAGTTTTTGGGGGCTAACGTTGGCGGGTGTGAGATGTTAATAAAAATCAAAAAACGACACCTTTACATTGCGGTAAACTGTTCCCAGCAAATATATATGCTTATATTTATATATTTTTATGTGTTAATATGTGTATATAAACATATTAACACATAAATATATATATGTATTTATTCAGATACATATATATTTACAATTTGCTGCCATAGCTGCAAGACTTACCCTCATTAATGCGCTAGTTCTCATGCTGTGTCTCATTGGAGCCTATGGAAGTGCGCTCTTGTGATAACAGTGCATCCCAGAAATGCAAATGTGAGCTTGCATTTGCATGCCTGTCAACTTGGAATACCAGCGTACATTAGCGTGTGCTGGTATTACTCAGTGGAGCACAAATATCGCTTTCACAAAAGCGATATTTAGTGCTCCACTTGTAATCTGCCCCTTAATAAAGTATATTCAGCAGAAAAGGAAAACGTGTTTCCCTGGCCCCTTTTAGCTCACAGGAAACACCTAAGCCTGACACCTCTATAACAGAGCTCCATATACCCAACACTGCTTAGTCGAGTGTGACATTTTTATTATTTGTTGCTCTAATATTTCCAAAGATTTGCTGCATTTGCATTTATTAAAACTGGATTTTAAAATAAATTCCTGAAAAAATAAAAATATATCTGATACCAATATTTATGTGTTGCAGTCGAGGGTACTTAGGACAAAAAAAAAAAAAACTATGCTTCAAGGGAAAATTGCTATGAAAAGGGTGAAAACTGCTGCTCTAAAATATGCACAAAATAAAACTAAAAACATCTTTAAGAAAATTAAAATTAAGCAAAAACCAACATCATCAATGGTGAGACAAAAGCGCAAGATAAGATACATCACACGGCCATTGGATTCCAATTATTTAGTGGAAAGTCTTGGATCTTTCTGGCTGCTAGGATAGTTTTTAGAGCAAAGTGTGACGAGCCAGTTATAGAAGCAGTTATTTGTATCCCATATCCTAAAGCTGACTTGCTTGAGTGGAACAATTTACATCAGAATTATAACAGCAGATTAAAATACAGGTGAGATTGGAGAAACAAGCCCAGGATGTAAAGTGATCACACATTTAGCTGGCAGAAGTATGTATACAATTATAATTTGTATAAATAGGAAAAAGTACACTGTCAATTGGATGAAAATATGTATTTACTATAATAATTCTGTTGCACACTCCTGCTCTTTTGTGGCACACCAGTGTGCCACAGCACACCATTTTGAGAGAAACTGTTCTAGAAAATACTCAGACCATTTTGTGTTCCTTACAAATAATAGCAGGAGTGGTGTTCTAGATTTAAACAATACATCAGATTTTTGCCTAGAAGGATAATTAAATAATGATGAGAATTAAAAAAAAAAAAAGAAAAAATATTGCACAAAAAGTTATAAAGACTCAAAGTTATGAAGTCTCATGTGTTAGGAAAAAAAAGGCAAAAGGCTTTAACATTGAGATATATATATATATATATATATATATATATATATATATATATATATTCATGTCTTTATGTCTTTATATGGATATGTATATGTATGTATGTATGTATATATATATATATATATATATATATATATATATATACACACACACAAATCTGACACATTCCACGCAAAAATGGACTGGACAAAATTATTGGCACCTTCAATTCTCAAAAGAAATAATTGCATTCCAAGTTTGTGATGCTCCTGTAATTTGTAATTAAACTCGCCTGCATCAATTAACAGGTGCTGACAATATAGAAATCACACAGGCAACCAGTTAAAATGGTGACAAATGGACTTAACCTTTCTGTTATTTGTCTCTGTGTGCCAGACTGAGCATGGAGTAGAGAAAATGCAGCAAATAATTGTCTGAGGATTTGAGAACAAACATTTTTGAAAAGCATGGACAATCTTTCTAGAGGAAAAAAGATCAAAGATTGAAACAAAAGAATGGTGGATAAAGAGCCTCGATCAACTTCCATGCAAACTCAAGTTGAGGGTACAAAGGTGTCAGCTTGCACTAAACATTGCCATCTAAAAGAAAAGGGACGCTATGGTAGTAGGACCCCACTGCTGACACAGAAACATAAAAAAGCCAGATGGGAGTTTCCCAAAACTTACCTGAGGAAGCCAAAATCCTTTTGGGAGAATGAGCTGTGGACAGACTAAAAACAATTACTGCTTTTTGGTAAAGACCAATATTCTACTGTTTTCAGAAAAATAACTGAGGCTTTAAAAGCAAAGAATACCGTCCCTACAGTCAAACATGGTGGAGGTTCTCTGATGTTTTGGGGTTGCTTTGCTGCTTCAGGCACTGGATGTCTTGACTGTGTGTATGGCATTATGAAATCTGAAGACTACCAAAGTGCAATGTAGGGCCCAGTGTTTGAAAGTTGGGTTTCCGTCACAATTCACAAGTCATGGGTCTTACAGCAGGACAATGACCCAAAGCACACGTCAAAAAGCACTCAGAAATGGTTTACGACAAAGCACTGAAGAGTACTGAACTGACCAGCAATAATCCCAGATCTCAATCCCATAGAGCACCTGTGGAGAGATCTCAAAACAGCAGTTGGAAAAAGGAACTCTTTCAGTCTGAGAGACCTGGAGCAGTTGGCAAAAGAAGAGTGGTCCAAAATTCCAGTAGAGAGGTGTAAGAAATGTATTGATGGTTACAGGAAGCATTTGATTTCAGTTATTTTTTCCAAGGGGTGTGATGCCAAATATTAAATTGAGGGTGACAATAATTTTGTCCAGTCCATTTTTGGAGTTTGGCGTGGAATGTGTCAGATTTGGCTTTTTTTTCTCCACTTTTTTATGTCATACCAATACAAACAAAATAAATAAACATGATAATGCCTAAACATTTGTAATTGCAACAATTTTCTGGGCAAAGTGGTGCATTATCTGACAGAAATGTAGGGGTGCCAACATGTTTGCCCATGACTGTACAGTATATACAAACCAAATTCCGAAAAAGTTTGGGACAGTATGGAAAATGCAAAAAAAAAAAAAAGTTATTTGAAAATTCAGTTCACCCTGTACTTTATTGAAAACACATTATTAACACATTATTTGATGTTTTACTTTGTGAATTTAATGTATTTTTGAAAATATACACTTATTTCAAATCTGATGACTGCAACACACTCCAAAAAAGTTTGGACAGTCAACTGTTTACCAATGTGTAACATTACCTTTTCTTTTAATAACATTTATTAAAGGGATATTGAACACTAAATAAATGCTGATATAATAATGTATTCAAAGAAAAGATTAGTCTGATAATAACATGTAGATGTTTTTTTTTAAGTTTCATTAGCTGTTTAAATATCGACAAAACAAGTGTAAAGTTTTAGTGTCTATAAAACAATGGGAGCTGCCATGTTGTAACTTAGGTTACCTTCTCTGCTGTAGCCAATTAGGGACAGTTATAAATAGGTCACTTGAGTGTGCAGCTAATGGTTGTGTGGAATATAAAAGTGTTCTGCACTTCTATTTTTAAAAGGAACTGAAAAGCTCACAATTTCAGAATGGAATTATAGGAAAATTGGACAAAATAAAAGTATATTGCAGATTTTTTTTTATATACGATTTATCATTTTATATAACCATCCCAAAGTGTTTATTGTCCCTTTAAGTGTTTGGGCACTGAAGACACCAGTTGGTTAAATTTAGCAAGCGGAATTTCATCCTTTATGCATGTCTTCAGCTGTGCAACTGTACAGGCCTTTGTTGCCTTATTTTGTGCTTTATAATGCATTGCACAATCTCAATCAGAGACAAGTCAGGACTGCAGGCAGGCCATGCTAGCACCCGCACTCTCTGCTTATGCAACCATGCACTTGTAATCTGGGCAGTATATGATTTGGCATTGTCCTGCTGGAAAATGCAGGGACATACCTGAAAAAGACAATGTTGGATGGCAGCATATGTTGCTCATAAATGTATACATATCTTTCTGCATTAATGGTGCCCTCACAGATGTGCAAATTACCCGTGCCATGAGCACTGACACACCCCCATACCATGGCTTTTAGACCTGACGCTGATAACAGCTTGGATGGTCCTTTTTCTCTTTGGCCTGGAGAACACAACGGCTGTTTTTTTCCAAAAACTATTTGAAATGTTGACTCGTCGGACATAAAACATGATTCCACTTTGTTACTGTCCATCTCAGATAAGACCGAGCCCATAGAAGTCGGCGGCACTTATGGACAGTGTTGATGTATGGTTTCTGCTTTGAATAGTAATGCCTTAACTTGCATCGGTAGATGCAGTGGGGAATTGTGTTGACTGACAAAGGTTTACCAAAGTATTCGGATATGCATTTCAGACTCATGATGGTTTTTGAGTCAGCGACGTCTGAGGGATCAGAGATCATGCACATTCAGAAGTGATTTTTGGCCGAGATTTGACAAGATTCCTTGAATCTTTTAAGTATATTGTGAACTGTAGAAGGTAAAATACCCAAAATCGTACCGATTTGTCTTTGGGGATCGTTGTTCTCAAAGTGTTGGATTATTTGGTGATGCATCTGTTGGCAGATTTGCGAGCCTCAACCCATCCTTGCTCTTGAAGGACTAAGCCTTTTTTGGATGCTCCTTATATACTATGATTCAATGCTTGCCTCACCTGTTTCTCATTTATTTCAACTTGTCATATTGCTATTAATCCTAAATTGCCCCTGTTCCTTTTTTGGAACGTGTTGCAGTAATCAGATTTGAAATGAGTTTATAGTTTCAAAAATACATTAAATTCACAAAGTAAATAATAATGTTTTTTTTTGTTTTTTTTTAAATTTGGTACAAGGTGAATTGAATTTTTCAATGACTTTTTTATTTTTTCAATTTTCCATTATGTCCCAATTTTTTCAGAATTGAGGTTGTGTGTGTATATATATATATATATATATATATATATATATATATATATATATATATATATATATATATATACATAAGAAAAGGAGACGCACTCGCCGGGTCTTAACAAGTGATGTGTTTAATCCACCAGTAGTGACGTTTCGGGGTAGTGAGCCCCGTCCTCAGACCAATAAAATATATACATACATTACAGACTTATATAACCTTACCCTCCACCAAGATTCTATGCCGGAAATGTACACAGCGTTCCCCCTGCACCACTGCGCAGCACCGGGGGTAGTCAAGGCAACCGGAATCCACAATACTCACAATCTGACATCAGACACCGGGTCCTACGGACACGCCCATCTGCACTGTCAGTGCCAAAGGAAGCCGAAAGAGCCGGATAGCATTATACAGGGCTAATAGTAATTCTGCAGGAGAAAAATAATAACACATTAAGCGAAACATTAACAATGGTATCGCAAGATCCAAGTATTCAATATGGCAGGCAGTTTGCAATATAACCAAGGGTTATGACTCTAATACAGCATGAATATATTAAATATATTAAAGATAAACAGGCCATCTAGAAATGAATTTACCAATGTATAGATAAGCCATAAATTGGTCATGAACAATTTTTATAGGAAGCAGTGCCAATCTAAATTTACATTTAGCCCATTTGGCGTTATAGTATTCAGTGTATAGATCCATCTGGATTCTTTTTGTAGAAGTAGTTTGGCCCTGTCTCCCCCTCTACTGGGTCTGGGAACGTGATCAATGATGACATAACGTAAGTTAGACACCGCATGGCCAGCCTGCGCAAAATGTCTGGCCACAGGTTGGTCAGATTGTTTTTTATCAATGGCTGCTCTGATTGCAGTGTGATGGTTGGCCATGCGGGTCCGCAGATCATCAATTGTTTTACCCACGTAGTATAACCCACAGGGGCAATGAATCAAATAGACAACATATTCAGTGGTACAAGTAACACAATGTCTTATGTAGAACTTTTTGTTGGTATGTGGGTGTACAAAGAACTTTGTAGCACTAAGTCCACTACACGTAGTGCATCCAAGACATTTGAAGCAGCCTGGTTTTGAACGCTTTAGCCATGTTGTTTTCATATAACAGTCAATCGGATCCACCTTGACAAGAATGTCCCGAATGGATCTAGATCTTCTAAAACTGACTCTAGGTGGTCCCATATTGACAAAAGGTAAAGTCTGGTCGGACTGCACAATTTCCCAGTCCTTCCTTAGTACTGCTGGTAAACTTTGTTTGTCCACAGTGTATGTTGTCATGTATGTCATCCTGTCGGTATCCGCTGTCCTAGTCGTTGCTCGTAGGGCTTCTTCCTGTGGCAGATCCCAGAATTGTTCCAGATGTTTATTTAGGTGCTGCTCATTATATCCCCGTTGAAGAAATCTTGACTTCATTTCCAACAGTTGTTGTTTTGTTTGTACAGGATCGCTATTATTTCTGACCACTCTTTTGAATTGGGAGATTGGCAGTGCCTGCTTTAGAGCCGGAGGGTGGCAGCTGGTAGCCTGGAGCAGGGAATTTCTGTCCGTAGCCTTACGAAAAAGTGTAGTGGAGAGATGGTTCTGGTTCTTATATATCAGCAAATCTAGAAAGTCTACAGATATTTCGCTATACTCCATCTTAAATTGTAGGTTGGAACGTAATTCGTTCAGCTGGTTGAACCATAGCTGGAGATCCTGTGCCGATCCGTCCCAAATTAGGAACAAGTCGTCTATGTAGCGACGAAACATCCTTATATTGGGATGGGAGAATAGATTAGTATTGTATTGTTCAAACTCTGCCATGTATAAATTGGCAAATGATGGGGCCACACTCGACCCCATCACTGTACCTAAAAGCTGTAGGTAAAACCGGGTCTCAAATCGGAAATAATTCATAGTAAGGCAGTAGTTTAACATTTCCATGATCCACTCGGTATTTGGTCCTACAAAAGGATATCTTCTCAGGTGGTTGCGGACTGCCTCCATACCTTGGCTGTGTGGTATAATGGTATAGAGACTAACCACATCTAGGGTAACCAGCAGTTCAGTCCCTTTTAGATTATCATATTGTTTAAGCTCTTGGATGAGGGCCATGGAGTCCAACAAAAAAGAAGGCATATTGCAGACCATTGGCTGGAAAAGGGAGTCCAAATATGTGGCAATTGGCTGAAGCAGAGAACCAATAGCCGAGACTATTGGTCTCCCAGGTGGTTGGGTAAGTCTCGGCTATTGGTTACCCTAGATGTGGTTAGTCTCTATACCATTATACCACACAGCCAAGGTATGGAGGCAGTCCGCAACCACCTGAGAAGATATCCTTTTGTAGGACCAAATACCGAGTGGATCATGGAAATGTTAAACTACTGCCTTACTATGAATTATTTCCGATTTGAGACCCGGTTTTACCTACAGCTTTTAGGTACAGCGATGGGGTCGAGTGTGGCCCCATCATTTGCCAATTTATACATGGCAGAGTTTGAACAATACAATACTGATCAATTCTCCCATCCCAATATAAGGATGTTTCGTCGCTACATAGACGACTTGTTCCTAATTTGGGACGGATCGGCACAGGATCTCCAGCTATGGTTCAACCAGCTGAACGAATTACGTTCCAACCTACAATTTAAGATGGAGTATAGCGAAATATCTGTAGACTTTCTAGATTTGCGGATATATAAGAACCAGAACCGTCTCTCCACTACACTTTTTCGTAAGGCTACGGACAGAAATTCCCTGCTCCAGGCTACCAGCTACCACCCTCCGGCTCTAAAGCAGGCACTGCCTATCTCCCAATTCAAAAGAGTGGTCAGAAATAATAGCGATCCTGTACAAACAAAACAACAACTGTTGGAAATGAAGTCAAGATTTCTTCAACGGGGATATAATGAGCAGCACCTAAATAAACATCTGGAACAATTCTGGGATCTGCCACAGGAAGAAGCCCTACGAGCAACGACTAGGACAGTGGATACCGACAGGATGACATACGTGACAACATACACTGTGGACAAACAGAATTTACCAGCAGTACTAAGGAAGGACTGGGAAATTGTGCAGTCCGACCAGACTTTACCTTTTGTCAATATGGGACCACGTAGAGTCAGTTTTAGAAGATCTAGATCCATTGGGGACATTCTTGTCAAGGTGGATCCGATTGACTGTTATACGAAAACAACATGGCTAAAGCGTTCGAAACCAGGCTGCTTCAAATGTATTGGATGCACTACGTGTAGTGGACTTAGTGCTACAAAGTTCTTTGTACACCCACATACCAACAAAAAGTTCTACATAAGACATTGTGTTACTTGTACCACTGAATATGTTGTCTATTTGATTCATTGCCCCTGTGGGTTATACTACGTGGGTAAAACAATTGATGATCTGCGGACCCGCATGGCCAACCATCGCACTGCAATCAGAGCAGCCATTGATAAAAAACAATCTGACCAACCTGTGGCCAGACATTTTGCACAGGCTGGCCATGCGGTGTCTAACTTACGTTATGTCATCATTGATCACGTTCCCAGACCCAGTAGAGGGGGAGACAGGGCCAAACTACTTCTACAAAAAGAATCCAGATGGATCTATACACTGAATACTATAACGCTGAATGGGTTAAATGTAAATTTAGATTGGCACTGCTTCCTATAAAAATTGTTCATGACCAATTTATGGCTTATCTATACATTGGTAAATTCATTTCTAGATGGCCTGTTTATCTTTAATATATTTAATATATTCATGCTGTATTAGAGTCATAACCCTTGGTTATATTGCAAACTGCCTGCCATATTGAATACTTGGATCTTGCGATACCATTGTTAATGTTTCGCTTAATGTGTTATTATTTTTCTCCTGCAGAATTACTATTAGCCCTGTATAATGCTATCCGGCTCTTACGGCTTCCTTTGGCACTGACAGTGCAGATGGGCGTGTCCGTAGGACCCGGTGTCTGATGTCAGGTTGTGAGTATTGTGGATTCCGGTTGCCATGACTACCCCCGGTGCTGCGCAGTGGCGCAGGGGGAACGCTGTGTACATTTCCGGCATAGAATCTTGGTGGAGGGTAAGGTTATATAAGTCTGTAATGTATGTATATATTTTATTGGAAACGTCACTACTGGTGGATTAAACCCATCACTTGTTAAGACCCGGTGAGTGCGTCTCCTTTTCTTATGTACATGCACCCCGGGCACCTACTGCTTACTAATTACAGTGAGTGCGGAGCTCTGGGACCGTTTTGTATATATATATATATATATATATATATATATATATATAAATATAAACACACACATATAGGTATCCAGTTTGGCTTTGCACACTTTCTATGTCCAGTGGTATTCAGAGATTTATATAGCTCACAGATGACTCCAACTCATGTTTCTTCATTCAAAAGAACATATATTTGTTTCAACGTTTCGGCCCCTGTTTGGGCCTTTGTCAAGATAACAACATACACAACTGTGATCCTCTTTATACCTTACAAATTGATTATGACCCCCCCCCCCCCCACATACCAGGTGTAATCTAGGTGAATGTTGTCTCACAAAATCCCATCTCTGCCATCTAGTGGAGACTCCACCGGATGCAACAAACTTTTTTGCTCCTAAAAGGGAACTTTCCAATATGTCTTCCTTAATTTTTTGTTGCTGGAAGAGATGCAGAATTATGAGAAATAAATTAATTGTACAAAAAATTGTACAAAAAATGATAATATTTACAAAAACAGAAAAACAGAAAAAAGTATTTACACAAAACCATCCATCCTTTACATGACTATATTGATGTTAAGGTAGCCGAACACTGGGAAAAGGCTTAATTATTGTCTTACAAAAAAACAAGACAGTGACAGGTATGTGTTTAAACACATTGGCCTAGATTTGGAGTTTGGCGGTAGCCGTGAAAACCAGCATTAGAGGCTCCTAACGCTGGTTTTAGGCTACTGCCGGTATTTAGAGTCATTCAAAAAAGGGTCTAACGCTCACTTTTCAGCCGCGACTTTTCCATACCGCAGATCCCCTTACGTCAATTGCGTATCCTATCTTTTCAATGGGATCTTTCTAACTCCGGTATTTAGAGTCGTGGCTGAAGTGAGCGTTAGAAATCTAACGACAAAACTCCAGCCGCAGAAAAAAGTCAGTAGTTAAGAGCTTTCTGGGCTAACGCCGGTTCATAAAGCTCTTAACTACTGTGCTCTAAAGTACACTAACACCCATAAACTACCTATGTACCCCTAAACCGAGGCCCCACCACATCGCCGACACTCGAATACATTTTTTTTAACCCCTAATCTGCCGACCGCCACCTACGTTATCCTTATGTACCCCTAATCTGCTGCCCTAACATCGCCGACCCCTATATTATATTTATTAACCCCTAACCTGCCCCCCACAACGTCGCAGCCAGCTACCTACAATAATTAACCCCTAATCTGCCGACCGCAAAGAGCCGCCACCTACATTATAGCTATGTACCCCTAATCTGCTGCCCCTAACACCGCCGACCCCTATATTATATTTATTAACCCCTAATCTGCCCCCCTCAACGTCGCCTCCACCTGCCTACACTTATTAACCCCTAATCTGCTGACTGAAGCTCACCGCTATTCTAATAAATGTATTAACCCCTAAAGCTAAGTCTAACCCTAACACTAACACCCCCCTAAATTAAATATAATTTTAATCTAACGAAATTAATTAACTCTTATTAAATAAATTATTCCTATTTAAAGCTAAATACTTACCTGTAAAAGAAATCCTAATATAGCTACAATATAAATTATAATTATATTATAGCTATTTTAGCATTAATATTTATTTTACAGGTAACTTTGTAATTATTTTAACCAGGTACAATAGCTATTAAATAGTTAAGAACTATTTAATAGCTAAAATAGTTAAAATAATTACAAATTTACATGTAAAATAAATCCTAACCTAAGTTACAATTAAACCTAACACTACACTATCAATAAATGAATTAAATAAAATACCTACAATTATCTACAATTAAACCAAACACTACACTATCAATAAAAAAAATTAAATACAATACCTACAAATAAATAAATTTAAATAAACTAACTAAAGTACAAAAAATAAAAAAGAACTAAGTTACAAAAAAATAAAAAAATATTTACAAACATTAGAAATATATTACAACAATTTTAAACTAATTACACCTACTCTAAGCCCCCTAATAAAATAACAAAGCCCCCCAAAATAAAAAAATGCCCTACCCTATTCTAAATTACTAAAGTTCAAAGCTCTTTTACCTTACCAGCCCTGAGCAGGGCCCTTTGTGGGGCATGCCCCAAGAAGTTCAGTTCTTTTGCCTGTAAAAAAAAACATACAATACCCCCCCAACATTACAACCCACCACCCACATACCCCTAATCTAACCCAAACCCCCCTTAAATAAACCTAACACTAAGCCCCTGAAGATCTCCCTACCTTGAGTCGTCTTCACCCAGCCAAGCCAAATTCTTCATCCAAGCGGAGCAAGAAGAGGTCCTCCATCCGGTAGAAGTCTTCATCCAAGCGGGGCAGAAGAGGTCTTCCATCCGATTGAAGTCTTCATCCAAGAGGCATCTTCTATTGTCATCCATCCGGAGCGGAGCGGCAGCATCCTGAAGACCTCCGATGCGGAACATCCATCCTGGCCGACGACTGAACGAGGAATGACGGTTCCTTTAAATGACGTCATCCAAGATTGCGTCCCTCGAATTCCGATTGGCTGATAGGATTCTATCAGCCAATCGGAATTAAGGTAGGAATATTCTGATTGGCTGATGGAATCAGCCAATCAGAATCAAGTTCAATCCGATTGGCTGATCCAATCAGCCAATCAGATTGAGCTCGCATTCTATTGGCTGTTCCGATCAGCCAATAGAATGCGAGCTCAATCTGATTGGCTGATTCAATCAGCCAATCAGATTTTTCCTACCTTAATTCCGATTGGCTGATAGAATCCTATCAGCCAATCGAAATTCGAGGGACGCCATCTTGGATGACGTCATTTAAAGGAACCGTCATTCGTCGTTCAGTCGTCGGCCAGGATGGATGTTCCGCGTCGGAGGTCTTCAGGATGCTGCCGCTCCGCTCCGGATGGATGACGATAGAAGATGCCTCTTGGATGAAGACTTCAATCGGATGGAAGACCTCTTCTGCCCCGCTTGGATGAAGACTTCTACCAGATGGAGGACCTCTTCTTGCTCCGCTTGGATGAAGAATTTGGCTCGGCTGGGTGAAGACGACTCAAGGTAGGGAGATCTTCAGGGGCTTAGTGTTAGGTTTATTTAAGGGGGGTTTGGGTTAGATTAGGGGTATGTGGGTGGTGGGTTGTAATGTTGGGGGGGTATTGTATGTTTTTTTTTACAGGCAAAAGAGCTGAACTTCTTGGGGCATGCCCCACAAAGGGCCCTGTTCAGGGCTGGTAAGGTAAAAGAGCTTTGAATTTTAGTAATTTAGAATAGGGTAGGGCATTTTTTTATTTTGGGGGGCTTTGTTATTTTATTAGGGGGCTTAGAGTAGGTGTAATTAGTTTAAAATTGTTGTAATATATTTCTAATGTTTGTAAATATTTTTTTATTTTTTGTAACTTAGTTCTTTTTTATTTTTTGTACTTTAGTTAGTTTATTTAAATGTATTTATTTGTAGGTATTGTATTTAATTTATTTATTGATAGTGTAGTGTTTGGTTTAATTGTAGATAATTGTAGGTATTTTATTTAATTCATTTATTGATAGTGTAGTGTTAGGTTTAATTGTAACTTAGGTTAGGATTTATTTTACAGGTAAATTTGTAATTATTTTAACTATTTTAGCTATTAAATAGTTCTTAACTATTTAATAGCTATTGTACCTGGTTAAAATAATTACAAAGTTACCTGTAAAATAAATATTAATCCTAAAATAGCTATAATATAATTATAATTTATATTGTAGCTATATTAGGATTTCTTTTACAGGTAAGTATTTAGCTTTAAATAGGAATAATTTATTTAATAAGAGTTAATTAATTTTGTTAGATTAAAATTATATTTAATTTAGGGGGGTGTTAGTGTTAGGGTTAGACTTAGCTTTAGGGGTTAATACTTTTATTAGAATAGCGGTGAGCTTCAGTCAGCAGATTAGGGGTTAATAATTGAAGTTAGGTGTCGGCGATGTTAGGGAGGGCAGATTAGGGGTTAATACTATTTATTATAGGGTTAGTGAGGCGGATTAGGGGTTAATAACTTTATTATAGTAGTGCTCAGGTCCGGTCGGCAGATTAGGGGTTAATAAGTGTAGGCAGGTGGAGGCGACGTTGTGGGGGGCAGATTAGGGGTTAATAAATATAATATAGGGGTCGGCGGTGTTAGGGGCAGCAGATTAGGGGTACATAGGGATAATGTAAGTAGCGGCAGTTTACGGAGCGGCAGATTAGGGGTTAAAAATAATATACAGGGGTCAGCGATAGCGGGGGCGGCAGAATAGGGTTTAATAAGTGTAAGGTTAGGGGTGTTTAGACTCGGGGTACATGTTAGAGTGTTAGGTGCAGACGTAGGAAGTGTTTCCCCATAGCAAACAATGGGGCTGCGTTAGGAGCTGAACGCTGCTTTTTTGCACGTGTTAGGTTTTTTTTCAGCTCAAACAGCCCCATTGTTTCCTATGGGGGAATCGTGCACGAGCACGTTTTTGAGGCTGGCCGTGTCCATAAGCAACTCTGGTATCGAAAGTTGAAGTTGCGTTAAATATGCTATACGCTCCTTTTTTGGAGCCTAACGCAGCCATTCTGTGGACTCTCAATACCAGAGTTATTTTAAAGGTGCGGACAGAAAAAAGCCAGCGTTAGCTACGCAGGTCGTTACCAACAAAACTCTAAATCTAGCCGCTAGGATTTACAAAGTCAAGCTCCAAGATCCACTTTGCCTCTCTCTGTTACAAGATCTTCTTCCTATTACCTCCTCTTTTTGGCAATGGCACATGATCTATTGGGCAGCATCTTAGGATCAACACTGGGTGCCCACAGTCAAGAAAATGCTTGGCGCCTGGCTGATCCGATTCACCTTTCTCTAAAACTAATCTAATCTATGTACAGATATCCTCTCTTTGAGCATACATTCGGTCTTACCAATGTATACATCCCCACACTGGCATTTAATAAGATATACCATATACTTAGACTCAAAATTCAGGGCATATTTCATATGGTATCTTTTGCCAGTATGGCTGTGCGTAAATGTGTCACCTAAAATAAGGTTATCACAAGTCACACAGCCATGACACTTGTATACCCCTGGTTTCCTTTGTAGGAAATGCTGTTTGCATGACTCATACTTATCAACGGGTCAGCCTGTACCAAAATATCTGCCTTTCCTGTAAGAGAATATGGGGATCTCTTTAACAAATGTGGATTGTCTCCTATCACTCTGAAGGATTCCCTAATTATCACAAATAGCCATTCTCATCTTCCAACCATCAGTGGTATAATCTGTGACAAACAACAGCCTATCTATTGACTCCTTTTTTACCATCATTCTCTCTGTGTTCAGCACCGGTTCTTTGCTCTTAGTAAGGAGTTTCTCAGGGTAACCCCTCTATGAGAATCTTTCACCCATGTCATCTACAGCCATTATTAAATCCTCATTCCTAGAGTTCAGATACACTGCCCTAAACATCTGGGCCTTTGGCATTGATTTTAGAAGATGCTGTGGGTGAAGGCTCTCATTCTTCACAATGGTGTTTCTATCCATGGGCTTCCTGTATACCCTAGTCTCAATTCTGTCATTAACTTTATATAACTCCACATCAAGGATTTCTATTTTTGTGGAATCCCACTTAGGTACAAACCTAATAGTGTTAGCCAAACTATTTAAAGTTTATACCAGTTCAACCAGAAGCCTCTCCTCCCCATGCCACAGAAAAAACACATTGTCAAAGAATCTAAAGTATTTCCTGCCATACTGCATGAACAAAGAATTCTTAAGAATATACTTTTGTTCATAAAAATGCATATATATATTTGCATAGTTTGGTGCCACTTGTGAGTCCATTGCTGTTCCAATGCACTGCAAATACATATCATTTTCAAACTTAAAATAATTCTTATGTAGCACAAAGTGCAGTAAAAAGCAGTGTACTCTACTGGGGGTCCTTTCTACTGGGGGTCCTTTGAACTCTGTGTTTCCCTGTAATAGGTCTTTGACCTCTTGGATCCCCTCCTCATGGGGATACATGTATACAAATTGGATACATCCATTGTAACAAACAAGGTATCTTTCCCACAATCCCTCACTTTGTCCAATAGCTCTATAAAGTGCTTGGTGTTCCTAATATAGGATGGAACCTTTTTCACACAGTTCTGCAAATGGTCATTCAGATATTTAGCTACTGGTTGATTCAATGAGTCCATGGCAGAAATAATAGGTCTCCCCGGGGGTGCTGTGAGGGACTTATGTATTTTGGGAAGCACGTAGAACATCAGTGTCTTTGGGTATTCTGTGCTCATACTTTTTCGTTCTATGTGATCCACTCATTTAATAATCCCATTTGCAAAATGCTGTCAAGCTCCTTTTTATACTCGAGGGTAGGGTTTCTGCTAAGTTTGATGTAATTTTTAACATCATTCAACTGTCTCATTACTTTTGTCTTATAGTCCTTATAATCCATCAGGACTATACTTCCAACCTTATCGGCGGGTTTCACTATGATGTCCTTGTTGTTCTGTAATGTGTGTAATGCTCCCCATTCCTCTTTATCCAAATGAGGGCTGAACTTAGATGGAACTTTGTACAAATGCTCAAGGTCTTTTTCAACCATATTCAAAAATGTTATTATATGTGGGTTTCTGGGTGGTGGATCAAATTCACTTTTTCTTCTATGATCCATTTGGGTCCTATGAGAAGTGTCTCTCTTATCAAGAAAAGAGTCCTTTAATCTCAAGGTGTGCCCAAATCTGAAGATATCAATACTATTCCTTAGCATGTTACCCCTAGTTTTAGGGACAAAATTAAGCCCACGGTCAAGGACCCTCTCCTCCTCCCATGTCAATTCGTGTGTAAAGAGGTAAAGATTACCTTTTCTTGGAATTCTCCAGATTGCCCGCCTTGCTGCGTGTTTTTCTTGTGTCCTCTTTGTTGCCCTCTCCTGATGCGTGATCTCCTCGATCTGTATCTGTCTCCTGGATGCGTCGATCTAAAAAAGGCCTCTGCTCAGTTATCTGTTCCGATTCACTGGCCGATGATGAAGTGGTGTCAAGTGGTGCTCCTATTAGTCGTCGCACTCTCTGCGCGTCACATCTCTGCCTCTTGCCCTGTTACACTATAGCGTATTGCCATAGATAGATAAGGTACAGGCGGTAATCCTCGATGATGCGTCTGCACTTATTGGGCTTGTATGGTATGAGGCAAGATCTTCTTATATATTGATATATATATATATATATATATATATATATCTCCAATACAAATAACGCATTATGCGTTCCAGTGATTTACAACCGGAAGTGTCTCATGTCACATGACTTCCGGTCTGTAATATTTTACATTCTCCGTGTAAATTATCTTTGATTCTCAGATCATAATCTTTTTTGGTGCGAACTATGTGTAATAAAGTGTTTTTATATCCCTGTGACTTTCTTCAAGTGTTGTGATTAGCCTAATGTTCAAATTTTTTTTTATATATATCTATCATCGAAAGTTTTTATTGTAGGCTTATTACGTCAATGCAGCCACTTTATCTCTGCATGAACTAATCACTCTGTGATCTACATAGTGTATTTGTGACTGTATGTGGGTAATTATTCTGTGTATATTACTATGGTCTCTTGTGTAAACGCATATTCCTGCTATTTTTTGACCAATTGTTTATCTGGGTTGTCTTGGTAACCCTGTGATGCCTTATTTGAGCAGTCTATGATCTTACAATCCCTGCTCTATATTATTTATTTGTTAAGGCATAATGTTTACTGTCTGTTATACCGGTTATCTGTTGTAGACCCCTATCTTGACAGTTTACCACACTACATCTTACATACATTGTCATTCTCCCCACAATTTACATATTTGTTTCTTACTCCATGTCAAGTAGATATCACAAGTCGATCGTGATCAACCTGTTCTAACCATTGATCATGTCTGCCCAGAGATAAAATAATAAAATAACTTTAAACATAACATTAATTATTTACATACATGCTATCATCATATAGTTGTAGAATCAAATTTTGATATCTGTGCTTTATATATATTGAGATATCATCTTAATACTGGTTATTTGTCACCATTTTCCGTATGTTTTGATAGTTTTTATGATCCTTGTATGTTTTTCCAAACTTTGCTTATATGTGGGCTCTCTAGAATTTACACATCTAAGGATTCGCTTTTCTTCTAAGCTCCTGTGTATCAGATCTATATTCCTTTGGATTCCATTCTTGTATTTGAATGTTGCTTTATTCCTTCCTTCCTGGGTTTGGATAGTATCCATGTTTGTAGTTTCTTTCTATTCATATTGGCTACTGTCTATGTAGGTTTTGGGAGTGGATATATAGTGGTAACTTGCCTGATATGTGTCTTATCCAAAGAATAGTGGAAGTCACTCTTGTGTCCCCCCTTACTCTGATCATAGGAGTATGATGGGGCACTACCCCCCTTGGGGTCTGTGTCCCTATCCATCCTTGATATGGTGCACAATATCTTAATGGCGTACCTTAGTTTGTATCTCCTACCTATATCAGTGCCTTGAAGTCTGGTGCCGAGTTGAGCCCCCCTGGATGTATCGTTCCTAATCTGTACATCCATTCTGCCTCTCTTCTGAGTAGGGCTTTATTACGATCTCCTCCTCTTTCCAACTGGGGGATATGATCAATTAAAATGTATCTAATGCTGGATACCTGATGTTGTCTTTGTGCACAGTGTCTGGCTACAGGTTGGTCAGACTCTCCTGTGTCGAGTGCCACACGTATCGACCGCCTATGGTTGGCCATTCTTTCACGTAGTGTGCCACTGGTCTTTCCAATATAGAACCGGGCACATGGGCAAAAGAGTAGATAGATTATGTGTGTTGTATTACACGATAAGGAATGCTTGATGTGATACACTTGATTGGTGTGCGGGTGATGGAAAGTTTTGGTAGTTATCAGGCCGTTACATGTGGTACAGCCTAAGCATCTATATGAGCCTTTGATGTTGATCTTTTCTTTGTTCAGATAGCATCTTTTAGGATCTGTTTTTACCAGGAGATCTCTTAGATTAGTGCCCCTCCGGTATGCAATCATGGGTGTAAGATTGTGTGCAAATCTTAGTTTAGGATCCGATTGTACCACTGGCCAATGTCTTCTCAGGATATTGCCAGCCTCAGTGGTGTTGGGTGAAAATGTAGTAGCCATTATGAGCCTGTTGGATGGTTCTGTTGTGTTTTCTTTGTATATAAGAGTCTCTTGTGTGTGCGGTAGTACTTATTGTAGAATTTCATCTATTGTACTCTTCTTGTACCCCCGTTGTATGAATTTGTCCCTCATATATTGAAGTTGGGAGACCCCTGTGGCTTTACTTGTGTTATTGCGTATTACTCTTATCATTTGTGATTTAATAATTCCTTTGAGTAAGGCTGGTGGGTGGCAGCTATTTGCACATAGAATGGAGTTCCTATCGGTAGGTTTGTGATAGAGTGTGGTACCCAATGTTCCATTTTGTATGTAAACATTAAGGTCCAAAAAATGTATTTCAGTTTCACTGTATGTTATTTTGAACCTCACCGGGGTGGCTGTGCTGTTCATATGTTCAAACCATTCAAGTAGTGTGTGTTGTCCTCCCCTCCAGATTAAAAAGACATCATCTATATATCTTACATAGAAAATTATAGATGTTATGTCCTTGTTCCAAAGGAATGTTTTTTCAAAATCAGACATATAAATGTTGGCATACGATGGGGCCATATTTGACCCCATCGCCGTGCCTGATGTCTGCAGGTAGTACTGGGTCTCAAAACGAAAGTAGTTATGTGTAAGGCAGAATTGCATTAATGTCATGAGGTATTCAATCGGGGGTCCCTCATATTCTGTATCTTCAATGAGGTGGTTCCTAACCGCTATTAATCCTTTGTCATGAGGGATGATGGTGTAGAGACTGTTGACATCCAGGGTGACCAGGATGTCCCCAGTCTCCACAGCAACATCCCTCAGTTGGCGTATGAGATCATTTGTGTCAGCGATATAAGAAGTGATTTTTTTCACTGTTGGTTGCAGCAGGATATCAAGAAGTTGTGCCACTGGCTGCGTTATGGATTGTACCGCCGACACAATTGGTCGCCCTGGTGGTCGTTCCATGGTTTTATGGATTTTGGGCGTGGTGTATAGTATAGGGACCTTTGGATATTCAGTTGTACAAAATTCATATAGATGTTCATTAAGGTATCCCTGTTCGAATCCTAACTTTAGGATCTGGTCCAATTCTTTTTTGTATCTACCCGTGGGGTCCCTTGTTAGTGTGTTATATGTATCAACATCACCTAACTGTTGCAGGATGTCCTCTCTATAGTCTGTGTAGTCCAAAAGGACAATCGCCCCGCCCTTATCTGCGGGGCGGATGACTAGTGAGTGATCATCCTGCAAGGTTTTGATAGCTTGTCTTTCTTCTTGTGTTAGGTTGTGTGTCCATTTTTTGCTGACCCTTTCTAGTTCAAGATCTTGTGTTATGAGTCTTATATAAGTCTTTGTAGAAGCACTATTATTGTGTGGTTCAAATGTGCTTACCTTTTTGCATTTATCTATCGGGGACATGCTTGTTTCTCGTGGGGGGTGTCTTGGAAGAATTCTTTAATTTTTAGAACTCTGTTATGTTTGTACATGTCTATTTTGAGTTCTAATTCTGGAGTTTTGTGACTTGGCACAAGTGTTAGGCCTTTATTGAGGACTTGTCTTTCTGCTGGTGTAAGTGTATGTTTGCTAAGATTGACTATTATGTCCTCCTTCTGCTGCGGCGTGCTGGCCTGTACCTTCCTCCCCGCCCTCCTGATATGCGGCCTATGTCTCCTCCTCCTCCCCGTGACCTGGTGGTCACTCCTAAAAAATGATCTGGAGTGGAGTGTCCTCTTTGTGCATATATGTCCCCACGTGTTGTTTGAGGCGTGTATGTTCCTGGTGACATAAGGTTCATGTGTGAGGTACTGGTGTCTGTTTCGGAAGACTCTGCCCCACTTGTATCGATTGTTGCAAATTGTACTCGTCTAGGTCTATAGGTTCTCCTGTTTCTGCCTTCTGTGGTGTTGGTTAACCATTTATATACTCTACCATGCGTGTAGTCTGCATTTACAGAGTCAAGTTTTCTGTTTTTGAACACTGTAAGATCAGTTCTATATTTTTCTATCTGTTGGTTCAACTTAAGTAACCAGTTTTCTTGCTGATCTAGTGTGAGTGTGGTGTTGTGTGCCTCCTCAAAGGTTGTTATTTCTATTTTGACCTTTACTAGTATGTTTATGACCTCCTCAATTACTAGGAGCACCAAATCTAGAGAGCACTTATTCAAAATGTGACACCTCTTCCTCCTAAATTCAGGGTTGTCACGCCCTATGGTTGGGATATTTTTAACCCTGAATCCCCTAGGGATGTGGCTCAATCTGTAGTATTCTGATAGGTAACTACTGTGTAACATAAGGTCTATTTCACGTTTTTTAAGTTTCAGTAGGTTGTGATATAAATTTATAGGGGTCTCACTGGTACTTCTGTTGATAGGGGCGAACAGAATCCTTGCTGCATCATCTTGCGTGTAAGTCACCGTGCCTATCTGTGCCACCAAGGCATGTTCTCCCGGGGTTTCTTCTGTTTGCACTGTTGTATTTCCTGGTGGTGGTAGTGCTGATATTGGGGGAAAAATAGGTTCCATATTATATATGCAATTTATGCAATGTAGTTCAAATACACACGTGCTTCTTGGCTCAAATGGCTATACAATTCACTGATGGTTTCATGAGTGTCCAATATTTTAAAGATGTTAGCTAGTCAACAGTAGCAAAAAAGAAAGAAAAGAGTTTTTTCTGGATAGTCACCAGTCCGGTGGTGGGGGTATCACTGTGTATGTCAAAATACAATACCGTCCCTTTATCACAGGATATACCCTCCCAAGGTCGCCTGCCTGGGTACAGTGATGCTTTAAATATCTCCAATACAAATAACAGCACTCTCAGGTCTTTCGTTAATGTGAGAACAACAAAAGTCTCTTTTTTATTGAAACGTTTTCAAGGAGCTTGTCCCCGTCATCAGCATAACAAACGTGTGAAATACAGCTTATATTTATACTAACATATCAATTACATCAATGAAAAATATCTGTGTACCTCTTAGTGCCCCAGAATAAACCGCCAAACACTCGTGAATGGAGCGCATTATGCGTTCCAGTGATTTACAACCGGAAGTGTCTCATGTCACATGACTTCCGGTCTGTAATATTTTACATTCTCCGTGTAAATTATCTTTGATTCTCAGATCATAATCTTTTTTGGTGCGAACTATGTGTAATAAAGTGTTTTTATATCCCTGTGACTTTCTTCAAGTGTTGTGATTAGCCTAATGTTCAAATTTTTTTTTATATACATCTATCATCGAAAGTTTTTATTGTAGGCTTATTACGTCAATGCAGCCACTCTGCATGAACTAATCACTCTGTGATCTACATAGTGTATTTGTGACTGTATGTGGGTAATTATTCTGTGTATATTACTATGGTCTCTTGTGTAAACGCATATTCCTGCTATTTTTTGACCAATTGTTTATCTGGGTTGTCTTGGTAACCCTGTGATGCCTTATTTGAGCAGTCTATGATCTTACAATCCCTGCTCTATATTATTTATTTGTTAAGGCATAATGTTTACTGTCTGTTATACCGGTTATCTGTTGTAGACCCCTATCTTGACAGTTTACCACACTACATCTTACATACATTGTCATTCTCCCCACTATTTACATATTTGTTTCTTACTCCATGTCAAGTAGATATCACAAGTCGATCGTGATCAACCTGTTCTAACCATTGATCATGTCTGCCCAGAGATAAAATAATAAAATAACTTTAAACATAACATTAATTATTTACATACATGCTATCAGCATATAGTTGTAGAATCAAATTTTGCTATCTGTGCTTTATATATATTGAGATATCATCTTAATACTGGTTATTTGTCACCATTTTCCGTATGTTTTGATAGTTTTTATGATCCTTGTATGTTTTTCCAAACTTTGCTTATATGTGGGCTCTCTAGAATTTACACATCTAAGGATTCGCTTTTCTTCTAACCTCCTGTGTATCAGATCTATATTCCTTTGGATTCCATTCTTGTATTTGAATGTTGCTTTATTCCTTCCTTCCTGGGTTTGGATAGTGTCCATGTTTGTAGTTTCTTTCTATACACAAGAGACCATAGTAATATACACAGAATAATTACCCACATACAGTCACAAATACACTATGTAGATCACAGAGTGATTAGTTAATGCAGAGATAAAGTGGCTGCATTGACGTAATAAGCCTACAATAAAAACTTTCGATGATAGATATATATAAAAAAAAGTCATGTGACATGAGACACTTCCGGTTGTAAATCACTGGAACGCATAATGCGCTCCATTCACAAGTGTTTGGCGGTTTATTCTGGGGCGCTAAGAGGTACACAGGTATTTTTCATTGATGTAATTGATATGTTAGTATAAATATAAGCTGTATCTCACACGTTTGTTATGCTGATGACGGGGACAAGCTCCTTGAAAACGTTTCAATAAAAAGAGACTTTTGTTGTTCTCACATTAACGAAAGACCTGAGAGTGCTGTTATTTGTATTGGAGATATTTAAAGCATCACTGCACCCAGGCAGGCGACCTTGGGAGGGTATATCCTGTGATAAAGGGACGGTATTATATATATATATATATATATATATATATATATAAAGAGAGATAGAATATACCACCACTAGGTGGAGGTATAAGCTCTGGATCTGATGAAGCGCACAGATGAGAATGAGTAAGCTGAACCGATGAAAATTAGTATATGTAAGATAAATACTATATAAGCTGATTATAATAATATCACTTATATATAAAAATATTAAAGATTAATAGACAGTACCAAATGACAAATAATAAATAATAAAGAATAAAGAATGGAAAGTAATAATAAAAAGTGATCCTCTAAATAAAAGCAGCTAAAAAACACTGTCCCCCAAAAGGTGAAATATCTTTTCCAAATATTTCAATAAAAAGAGGTAAAGGAAGAAAATGGGAGGAGTGTTTAAAGCGCTAATACACAGAGGGCCAATTAAAAACACACAATAATATAAACATGTGATTTCATATCAAATACAAAAAATACAATAATAATCGTTATACTGTTGCTACAATAATAAAATTGCACACATAAAATACAAACAGTATAAAAGAAACTCACTTCAGAAGGCTACTAGTAGAGAGTTCGCATAAAAGTATATATAAGTGGACTTGTATCATACAAACTAAAAACACTCTTTACAGAAAAAATCCAAGGTGAGTAAAAACACAGGTATAAATTCGATAAGGAGAACAGAACAGTAGTCTTTTATAAGAGTCAGATCTCCACATAGAAGAATATCCCAATATGTGTTGGAAAGATGTGATGAAATGTTATCCTTTTCAGTGCCCCTCAACCGGTAAAAGTGACTTCAAATGACCCCCTTAGGGTGTATACTCACAGGACAAACCCTCAATCGATATGAGGTAAGATTCAGGTGTTTAACCACGGTATAGCCCTCAATCTGTGTCCGGTCAGCGTTACTTGTCTCACATCGATGTTCAGAATGGCTCATACAGGGCCGGTGATATGTGGAAAACAGAAGTAATGCGACAACTAGTGCAATATTGTTTAACACCAGTTTATTACAATATAAAGCATGTGGCAAACGTTTGTACTCACATTTAAAGACCTCAATGATATGAGGTAACTTGAAGCAAATAAAGATAAAACAATACACAAGTGTGAAAATATCTTTGCGGTGGTCTGCGGTGTGCCAGTCTCCAAATGATTCTCGGAGAGAATCATTTGGAGACTGGCACACCGCAGACCATTGCAAAGATATTTTCACACTTGTGTATTGTTTTATCGCATTACTTCTGTTTTCCACATATCACCGGCCCTGTATGAGCCATTCTGAACATCGATGTGAGACAAGTAACGCTGACCGGACACAGATTGAGGGCTATACCGTGGTTAAACACCTGAATCTTACCTCATATCGATTGAGGGTTTGTCCTGTGAGTATACACCCTAAGGGGGTCATTTGAAGTCACTTTTACCGGTTGAGGGGCACTGAAAAGGATAACATTTCATCACATCTTTCCAACACATATTGGGATATTCTTCTATGTGGAGATCTGACTCTTATAAAAGACTACTGTTCTGTTCTCCTTATCGAATTTATACCTGTGTTTTTACTCACCTTGGATTTTTTCTGTAAAGAGTGTTTTTAGTTTGTATGATACAAGTCCACTTATATATACTTTTATGCGAACTCTCTACTAGTAGCCTTCTGAAGTGAGTTTCTTTTATACTGTTTGTATTTTATGTGTGCAATTTTATTATTGTAGCAACAGTATAACGATTATTATTGTATTTTTTGTATTTGATATGAAATCACATGTTTATATTATTGTGTGTTTTTAATTGGCCCTCTGTGTATTAGCGCTTTAAACACTCCTCCCATTTTCTTCCTTTACCTCTATATATATATATATATATATATATATATATATATATATATATATATATATATATATATATGCATTTATGTCAGATAATGCACCATTTTTCCCAGAAAATTGTTACAATTACAAATGCTTATGTATTGTCAAGTTTATTTACTCACGGCTAGAGTACGAGTTTTGTGGTAACAGGGGTGCGTTACTAACTTGCACGTTATTGTCACCGCTCACGTTCCTACAGCGCTGGTATTACAGGTTTTTACAAACCCGGCGTTAAAAGACAAAAAGCTGAGAAAAAGTCTAACACCTGCAAAAAAGCAGTGTATAACTCAGTAACGCAGCTCCATTGATTCCTATGGGGAAACTAAATTTATGTTTACACCTAACACCCTAACATGAACCCCGAGTCTAAACACCCCTAATCTTACATTTATTAACCCCTAATCTGCCGTACCCGACATCGCAGACAACTACATTATATTTATTAACCCCTAATCTTCCCCTCCGGACACCGCCGCCACCTACATTATACTTATGAACCCCTAATCTGCTGCCCCCCAACATCGCCGACACCTACATTAAATTTATTAACCCCTAATCTGCCACCCCCAATGTCGCCGCAATCTACCTACACTTATTAACCGCTAATCTGCTGCCCCCAATGTCGCTGCCACTATCAAAAAACATATTAACCCAAAAACCACTGTACTTCCGCCTTGCAAATATTAGTTTATTATTATTAACCCCTAATCTGCCATCCCTAACATCACCACCACCTACCTACATTTATTAACCCCTAATCTGCCGCCCCCAACGTCACCGCCACTATATTAAAGTTATTAACCCCTAAACCTAACCCTAACCCTAACACCCCCTAACAAATATAATTTAAATAAATCTAACTAAATATTCCTATCATTAACTAAATAATTCCTATTTAAAACTAAATACTTACCTGTAAAATAAACCCTAAAATAGCTACAATATAACATAGTTACATTGTATCTAGCTTAGGATTTACTTTTATTTTACAGGCAAGTTTGTATTTATTTTAACTAGGTAGAATAGTTATTAAATAGTTATTAACTATTTAATAAATACAAGAGTACCTGTAAAATAAAACCTAACCTAAGTTACACTAACACCTAATACTACACTATAATTAAATAAATTAACTAAATTAAATACTATTAAATAAATGAAATGATATTAGCTAAAGTACAAAAAAAACAAAACACTAAATTACAGAAAATAAAAAACAAATTACAAGATATTTAAACTAATTACACAATTATAGCCCTTAAAAGGGCCTTTTGCGGGGCTTTGCCCCAAAGTAGTCAGCTGTTTTACCTGTAAAAAAAAATACAAACAACCCCCCCAACAGTAAAACCCACCACCCACACAACCAACCCCCCAAAAAAATACTATCTAAAAAAATCTAAGCTCCCCATTGCACTGAAAAGGGCATTTGGATGGGCATTGCCCTTAAAAGGGCAGTTAGCTCTTTTGCAGGCACAAAGACCCTAACCTAAAAATAAAACCCACCTCCTTAAAAAAAACTAACACTAACCCCATGAAGATCGACTTCCGGGAGAAGTCTTCATCCAAGCCGGACCGAAGTCCTCAACGAAACCGGGAGAAGTCTTCATCCAAGCCAGGCAAAGTGGTCCTCCAGGCGGACAGAAGTCTTCATCCAGACGGCATCTTCTATCTTCATCCATCCGGCGCGGAGCGGGTCCACCTTCAAGACATCTGACGTAGAGCATCCTCTTCATCCGACGACTAAAGACGAATGAAGGTACCTTTAAGTTAAGTCATCCAAGATGGCGTCCCTTAGATTCCGATCGGCTGATAGAATTCTATCAGCCAATCGGAATTAAGGTAGAAAAAATCCTATTGGCTGATGCAATCACCCAATAGGATTGAAGTCCAACCCTATTGGCTGATCCAATCAGCCAATAGGATTGAGCTCGCACTCTATTAGCTGATTGGAACAGCCAATAGAATGCCAGCTCAATCCTGTTGGCTGATTACATCAGCCAATATGATTTTTTCTACCTTAATTCCGATTGGCTGATAGAATTCTATCAGCCAATCGAAATCTAAGGGACGTCATCTTGGATGACGTCACTTAAAGGTACCTTCATTTGTCTTTAGTCGTCGGATGAAGAGGATGCTCTGCGTCGGATGTCTTGAAGATGGACCCGTTCCACGCCAGATGGATGAAGACAGAAGATGCCGTCTGTATGAAGACTTCTGCCCGTCTGAAGGACCACTTTGCCCGGCTTGGATGAAGACTTCTCCTGGCTTCGTTGAGGACTTTGGCCCGGCTTGGATGAAGACTTCTCCCGGTAAGTCGATCTTCATGGGGTTAGTGTTAGGTTTTTTTAAGGGTGTATTGGGTTAGTTTTATTTTTAGGTTAGGGACTTTGGGCCTGCAAAAGAGCTAACTGCCAAATGCCCTTTTCAGGGCAATAGGGAGCTTAGGGTTTTTTAGATAGTATTTTATTTGGGGGGTTGGTTGTGTGGGTGGTGGGTTTTACTGTTGGGGGGGTTGTTTGTATTTTTTTTTACAGGCAAAAGAGCTGATTTCTTTGGGGCAATGCCCCGCAAAAGGAATTTTTAAGGGCTATTGGTAGTTTAGTTTAGGCTAGGGGTTTTGGTTATTTTGGGGGGGCTTTTTATTTTGATAGGGCCATTAGATTAGGTGTAATTAGTTGAAATATCTTGTAATTTGTTTTTTATTTTCTGTAATTTAGTCTTGGTTTTTTTTGTACTTTAGCTAATTTAATTTAATTTATTTAATAGTATTTAATTTAGTTAATTTATTTATTTATTAATTAGGTGTTATTGTAACGTAGGTTAGGTTTTATTTTACAGTTACTTTTGTATTTATTTTAGCTAGGTAATTATTAAATAGTTAATAACTATTTAATAACTATTCTACCTAGTTAAAATAAATACAAACTTGCCTGTAAAATAAAAATAAATACTACGCTAGATACAATGTAACTATTAGTTATATTGTAGCTAGCTTAGGGTTTATTTTATAGGTAAGTATTTAGTTTTAAATAGGAATTATTTAGTTAATGATAGGAATATTTAGTTAGATTTATTTAAATTATATTTGTTAGGGGGTGTTAGGGTTAGTCCTAGGTTTAGGGGTTAATAACTTTAATATAGTGGCGGCGACGTTGGGGACAGCAGATTAGGGGATAATAAATGTAGGTAGGTGGTGGCGATGTTAGGGACGACAGATTAGGGGTTAATAATAATAATAATAAACTAATGTTTACGAGGCGGGAGTGTGGCGGTTTAGGGGTTAATATGTTTATTATAGTGGCGGCGACGTTGGGGTGGCAGATTAGGGGTTAATAAATTTAGGTAGGTTGCGGAGACATTGGGGGCGGCAGATTAGGTGTTAATAAATATAATGTAGGTGTCAGCGATGTTGGGGGCAGCAGATTAGGGGTTCATAAGTATAATGTAGGTGGAGGCGGTGTCCGGAGCGGCAGATTAGGGGTTAAAAAATGTATTTTAGTGTTTGCAATGCGGGAGGGCCTCGGTTTAGGGGTTAATAGGTAGTTTATGGGTGTTAGAGTACTTTTTAGCACTCTAGTTATGAGTTTTATGTTACAGCGTTGTACCATAAAACTCATAACTACTGACTTTCAAATGCGTTAGGAATCTTGACAGGATAGGGTGTACTGCTCACTTTTTGGCCTCCAAGAACATACTCGTAATACCAGCACTATAAAAGTCTCATAGATAAAAGACTTTACAAAGTTTATGTAAGTCGCTTTGCGGTAAGGCCAAAAAAGTGTGTGATGACCCTAAACCTGCAAGACTTGTTATACCAGCGGTAGTAAAAAAGCAGCTTTAGCACCTGTTAACAATGTTTTTTTCAGCCACCGCAAAACTTGTAATCTAGGCCTTTGCTTGTATTGGTATCACACAAAAAACTCCAAAAATGGACTTGACAAAATTATTGGCACCCTGAAATTAATATTTGGTAGCACACAACTTGGAAAAAAAATACTGAAATCAATCAATTCCTGTAACCATCAATGAGTTTCTTACACCTCTCTTCTGAAATTGTGGACCACTCTTCTTCGTCAATTGCTCCAGGTCTCTTAGATTAGAAGAGTTCCCTTTCCCAACTGCTCTTTTGAGATCTCTCCACAGGTGTTCTATGGGATTGAGATCTGGGCTCAATGCTGGCCAGTTCAGTATTCTCCAGTGCTTTGTCTTAAACCATTTCTGGGTGCTTTTTTACATGTGTTTTGGGTCATTGTCCTGCTGTAAGACCCATGACTTCTGACGGAGACCCAACTTTCTAACACTGGGCCCTACATTGCACCACAGAATTCATAGGTAGTCTTCAGATTTTATAATGTCATGCACACAGTCAAGACATCCAGTGGCTAAAGCACCAAATGAACCCCAAAACATCCTACAAAACATCAGTGAACCTCCACCATGTTTGACTGTAGGGACTGTATGCTTTTCTTTAAAAGACTCATTTCTTTTTCTGAAAACAGTAGAATGATGGGTGTCATGAGATGCAGGACACAGCATAGAAGGTACAACGCTATTTTATTGCAGAGCTTAGAAGTAAACAGCTTGTACAACACATATAACTTAGTAACTGCGACATAGACTATAACGGCTATAAGGCAAACCCCGATCTGGTGACGTCACCTCCAACTCTGATCACATCTTCCCCATTTTCAAAGGACAAAGCATACATAAAAAATGTTTAGAGTACAACAAATAACAAGGTATACAAGAAGCATACAAAAATAGTTTTTTTTTATTGTACAACAAATAACAAGTTAAAGAGAATATATATGAACAACAAGAAATACAATCCTGACTTGAACATTAAGGTAAACTACCCTAGTCCTACAGTGCTAATCCCGGTAGCAGGCTGGAAGTTTCACAAGTCTTCCACTTGAGGTCATTTTACATGAACTTTCCTCTAATACAGAAGAAGGTGATTGAGAGTCTGCTGGAAGCAAAGAAATATCCACGCTGTGGTCTTGCTGAGGGGAAGGTATCCCTTTTAAAACAGGGGATCCCACCGGCTGTGGCTCTGAGGCATCCACTCCCAAACTCTCAGGTACTAGCTGAAGATGTCTTCTATTTCGACGTGTGACTGTCCCTCCTTCAGTAAGACTACATAAGACCTTAGTTCTGGAGAGCGTCCTTTTAACATACCAGACGTCTTCCATTTCTTCTCATCATCCAGCTTAACTCTGACATTTTGGCCAAAATTCAGCACCTGCAAGGGCCTCCTAAAGACCTCGTCCCAAGGAACATAGGGGGCTGGTTGGAAAACACCAACAGAGGGAAGTGTAGTGCTGCGGATCTTTCATCCTAGCATTAACTGTGCTGGGCTAAAGCCTGTGATTTGGATGGGAGTCGCCCTATAGGCCAAGAGAGCTAAGTATGGCTCAGATTGCTTCAAAATGAACTTTGTTGTTTTAACTGCCCTTTCAGCCATTCCATTGGCCTGTGGGTAATGTGGACTTGATGTGGAATGTATAAAATCCTATTCCCTGCTAAAGAACTGAACTCTGTGGAAGCGAACTGCATTCCGTTATCACTCATCAACTTCATTGGTATGCCCCACTGGGCAAACAAGCTCTTGAGACGAGAGATAACGGCTTGATTTGTGATTTCATTCAAAGGTGCAATTCCCAAATACCTGGAATAGTAGTTGATCATAACTAGGAACTTTTTTCCCGTGCAGTTAGACACATGGCTTGCAATGTCGGAACTGATCCCAGGCCACCATACAGCCGTAGCTGTCCTTTCTCTGCACTTTGTAATGCCTAAGTGGCCATCGTGAATCCTGTTTAACATCTCCTGCCGCATACTGACAGGAATAACAATGTGGTCCTGGAACAGCACCAAACCATCCAGCTTTGTGAGCTGCGACCTTTCTGACTGGTAAGAACTTAAAGACATCCAGGCTGCCCGACTCTCGGGCCAACCTTCTTTTATGTACTTTATAACTTCTTGAAGGTCTGTATCTAAATATGTCTCTTTCTTTATTTGTTCTAGCTTCCCTGAAGAGATGGACTTGGAGGCCAGAACTGAATCTACATACACTTTCACATCCAATTCTGTTGAAGACTCTTCAGCAGCAGCCAGCGGGAGCCTGGATAGTGTATCTGCCACAACCAGTTGTTTCCCCCGGCACATGGACTGCCTGAACTTTGAATCTGAACAGCCTCATTAGAAGTCTCTGGCATCTTAGGGGTGTTTTGTCAATATCATAGGAGTTGATTAGAGGGACTAGCGGTTTATGATCAGTCTCCAGACTAAATTTCTCTAAACCCACTAGGTAACGCTGAAAGCGCCCACAGGCCCAAACTGCAGCCAGGCACTCTTTCTCAATTTGGGTGTATTTTGACTCAGCAGCCATCAGTGTACGAGAACAGTAGGCGATGGGCTGTAGTTCGGCCCCTAACCCATAACTGCTCGCATCAGCACTAACCACAGTCTTTTTGGAAGGGTCGTAGAACCCCAACACTGGGGCAGACCCCAGCAGGGACTTGACCTGCATAAAATATTCTTCCTGTGAAGGTCCCCAGACCCAGGCAACATCTTTCTTTAGCAACTCTGTGATAGGGTGTAGTATTGTGGATAAATCTGGAAGGAACCTGCCCACATAATTTACAAGGCCCAATATTTGTCTCAGCTCATGTACATCAGAAGGATTTTTCATCTGTTAGCACAAATTTTCTCGGGGTCTGGCTTGATGCCATCCCCATTGATGATATGCCCAAAGTAACATAACTCAGCTTTCCCAAAATGGCATTTCTCTTTGTTTAGCTTCAGCCCGGACTCTCTGATAGTCTGTAGCACACAGCTCAATCGCTGATCATGTTCCTTCAATGTAGACCCATACACTAAAATACCCTAGTCCACAGTGACCATGGGATTATTCTGCCCATGCTTCCAGTCACTGTTCTAACTAAAGTTAATCCCAATATTGGGCCGGAAGTTTCACCACTCTTCCGCTTGATGTAACGCTACATGAACTGTCCACTGGTACAGAAGAAGGTGATTGAGAATCTGCTGGAGGCAAAGACATATCCCCGCTGTGATCTTGCTTAAAACAGTGGATCCCACCAGCGGTGGTACTGAGGCATCCAGTTCCAAACTCTCAGGTACAGGCTGAAGATGTTTTCGATTTCGACGTGTGACTGTCTCTCCATCAGTAAGGACTACATAAGACCTTGGTTCTGGAGAGCGTCCAATTACCATAGCAGGTATCTTCCATTTCTTCTCATCATCCAGTTTAATTCTGACACTTTGCCCCGCATTCAGCTCCTGCAAGGGCCTCACAGAATATCTCCTGTCATAGAAGAATCGATAACCCCTTTTTGCCTCTTCATCCCTCCTAAGGACTTCGTCCCGAGAAATAGAGATAGTTGGCTGGAAGACACCCACAGAGGGTAAGGTGGTGCGAATCTGGTGTCCTATCATCAGCTGTGCCGGGCTAAACCCCGTGGCTTGAATGGGAGTCTCCCTATAGGACAAGAGGGCCAGGTATGGCTCAGATTGCTTAAAAATGAATTTTTTGGTTTGAACTGCCCTTTCAGCCATTCCATTGACCTGCAGGTAATGTGGATTTGATGTAGAATGGAGAAAATCATATTCACTGCTGAAGCACTTGAACTCCATGAAAGCAAACTGCATTCCGTTATAACTCACTAACTCCATTGGTATGCCCCACCAGGTGAACAAACTCTTGAGACGAGTGATAACATCTTGACTGGTGATCTCATTCAAGGGTACAATCTCCAAATACATAGAATAGTAGTCAATCACAACTAGGTAATTTTTTCCATGCAGTTCGCACCAATTTGCAGCTATTTTCAGACATGGCCCTGCAGGCTGTGGGGTAGAAATCAAGGGCTCCCTTCTCTGAGTTGGCCAGCGATCCCGGCAAAAGGCACATTTTGACACGTGACTTGTAATGTAGGAACTGATCCCAGGCCACCATACTGCCGTAGCTGCCCTTTATCTGCACTTTGTAATGCCCAAGTGGCTATCATTAATTCTGCTTAACATTTCCTGACGCATGCTAAAAGGAATGACAATGTGGTCTTGGAACAGCACTAACCCATCCAGCTCCATGAGCTGTGACCTCTCTGACTGGTAAGAACTTAAAGACATCCAGGCTGCCCTGCTCTCGGGCCAACCTTCTTTTGTATACTTAATAACTTCTTGAAGGTATGTAGCTAAATGTGTCTACTTTCTTATTCGCTCAAGCTTTCCTAACTAAATGGATTTGGATGCCAGAACTGAATCCACATACACTTTCACATCTGATTCCATTGAAGATTCTTCAGCAGCACCCAGTAGGAGCCTGGAAAGTGCATCTGCCACTACCAGTTGTTTCCCTGGCACATGCACTGCCTGAACGTTGAACCTGAGTAGTCTCATCAGAAGTCTCTGGCATCTTAGGGGTGTTTTGTTAATATCATAGGAGTTGATTAGAGGGACTAGCGGTTTATGGTCAGTCTCCAGACTAAATTTCTCTAAACCCACTAGGTAACGCTGGAAGCGCTCCCATGCCCAAACTGCCGGCAGGTACTCTTTCTCAATTTTGGCATATTTTAACTCAGCAGCGGTCAGTGTATGGTAACAGTATGCGATGGTCTGTAGTTTGTTCTCATTCAAATGTAGGAGGGTCGGCCCCTAGCCCATAACTGCTCGCATCAGCACTAGCCATAGTCTTTTAGAAGGGTCATAGAACCCTAACACTGGGGCAGACCCCAGTAAGGACTTGACCTGTACAAAAGCTTCTTCCTGTGGAGGACCCCAGACCCAGGGAACATCCTTCTTCAACAACTCTGTGATAGGGTGTAGTACTGTGGATAAATCTGGAAGGAACCTGCTCACGTAATTCACAAGGCCCAATATTTGTCTCAGCTTGTGTACATCAGAAGGACTTTTCATCTGTTCAATAGCAAGGATTTTATCAGGGTCCACCTTGATTCCATCTCCATTGATGATATACCCAAAGTAACATAACTCAGATTTTCTAAAATGGCATTTCTCTTTATTCAATTTCAGCTTGGACTCTCTAATGGTCTGCAGCACACAGCTCAATCGCTGATCATGTTCTTCCAATGAAAACTCATACACTAAAATGTTGTCCGTGACGACTGCTGTTCCTTCGTGGTCCATCAAGAATGAACTCATCTCTCTTTGAAAGATTTCATGAGCAGAGGATATCCCAAAGGGGAGTCTGCAGAAGCAAAACCGACCTACTGGTGTAATGAAGGTAGTTAGTTTGCTGCACTGTGGATCAAGATGTATCTGCCAGAAGCATCCAGTGTAGAAAAGAACTTCATCCCAGTCAGTTTCGGAGCTATGTCTTCAAGCGTTGGCAGCACATATCTCTCTCTCTTCACCACCTCATTCAGCCTTTTCAAATATACGCAGATGTGTACCTTCCCGTTTTTCTTTGCAACAGGCACAATGGGGGCACACCAGTCAGTTGCTTCAACAACTTCCTCAATACTTCCCATATTCTTCATACACAGAAGTTCCTTCTTCACTTGAGGCATGAGCGGGAATGGAATTCTACGAGGAGTGGTAATGCAGTATGGGACTGCATCACTTTTAAGTGATATTCGAACTGGGTTGCAATTCAATAGGCCCAATTCACCAAACACGTCTTCCAAAATCTCATTCACTCTGGCGACAAGGCCCAAACAGGCTACTTTCCTGCTCAATAGGTTGTTAACACACTGGCCTCTAATAATGTGTACCCACATGGTGAATTTCCTCTGCTTGTACTCACAGCTGGCAAGAAATTTTCCCGCTCAATCAATGCGGCCACCAGGACTATGAACTTTTGTTGTAACTTTTTCCAGCTGAGGCTGTCAAGGAAGCTTTATGAATGCTGCAAGGACATTACAGTGATGTCTGCTCAAGTGTCAATCTTGAAAGCAACCTTGGCTCCCATCACAGTAAGGGTAACCCGCCATCTTCGTCTGAACTAGACCGTTCAAAAACAAACCCTTACAAGGACACTTCTTGACCCTCCTGGTCACTATCCACCTGCATTTCCTTAAGGTATTCAGTTTTACACGCCACTTCAAAATGGCCCATTCGGTTACACTTTCTACATCTTTTATCTTTAGCGGGGCATATAACATTCTGATCATGGGTATGGTTACACTGTGTGCAGCGAGAATGCTGTGCCCATCTACTTCTGGGCCTATCTGTTGCCCTTGGTCTACCGCTCACACTGTGCCTTTCACCTACAGCTCTCCTTAAAGGGACAGTCTACCATAGAATTGTTATTGTTGTAAAAGATAGATAATCCCTTTATTACCCATTCCCCAGTTTTGCATAACCAACACAGTTATATTAATATACTTTTTACCTCTGTGATTACCTTGTATCTAGGAACCTTCTTCCAGCCCCCTGATCACATGACTGTGACTGTTTATTATCTATTGTCTTAAATTTAGCATTGTTTTGTGCTAAATCTTAAATAACCCCCTGTTACTGAACACAGTGTTATCTATATGGCCCACGTGTACTTTCTGTCTCTTTGTGTTGAAAAGAGATTTAAAAAGCATGTGATAAGAGGCAGCCCTCAAAGGCTTAGAAATTAGCATATGAGCCTACCCATGTTTAGTTTAAACTAAGAATACCAAGAGAAAAAAGCAAATTTGATTATAAAAGTAAATTGGAAAGTTGATTAAAATTAAAAGTCCCATCTGAATAATGAAAGTTTAATTTATACTAGACTGTCCCTTTAACTGCTGCACTTCATCCACAATACTCTCAGACCTCAGATCAGCACTTTGCTTTTTCACCAGTTCGCTCGGCGGGCCATCCTAATAGCCCCATCTAACGTTAATTCAGCCTTCAACTGTAGCTTCAGTGAGACCTCACCATCTGCAATTACTATGACTATTCTGTCTCTGATTTGTTTATCTTTAGCAACACCAAGCACACAGAATTTAGCTAGTTCATACAGGCTGCACACAAATGACTCCACAGATTCTCCCACACGCTGAGCACATTTGTGGAAACAAGCCCTCTCAAGAATCACATTTCTTTTAGGCACAAAGTGAGCACCGAGTTTGTTCATAACTATTTCAATCCTGAAGCGCTGAAACCGCTGACACCATGTGGGCCAAATTGCAGGCTGAGAGAAATCAAAAGGTTCAGGTGAGGTAAAGGTGAACATTGTTATTACTCAGGAAACAGAAGCGCAGGCAAGTACTTCGGACACCATGTCATGAGATGCAGGACACAGCATAGAAGAATTTTGGCTATCTCAGGTAAGTTTTGGCAAAATCCAATCTGGCTTTTTTATGTTTCTGTGTCAGAAGTGGGGTCCTCCTGGGTCTCCTACCTTAGTGTCCCTTTTCATTGAGATGGTGACGTATAGGGCGAGCTGATACATTTGTACCCTGTACCTGAAGGTCAGCTTGAATTTATATGGAAGTTGATCAAGGTTCTTTATCCACCATTCGAATAATCCTTTGTGTGAATCTTTGATACATGTTTCTCTTTCATCCACGTACAGGGAGATTAGCTACAGTACCATGGGCTGTAAACTTCTTGATAATGTTGCACACAGTTGACACAGGAACATTAAGATCTCTAGAGATGGACTTGTAACCTTGAGATTGTCCATGCTTTTCCACAATTTTTGTTCTCAAATCCTCAGACAATTCTTTGCTGCTCTTTCTCTTCTCTATGCTCAGTGTGACACACAACAGAGACACGCAACAGAAAAGTTGAGCCAATTTTTAACCATTTTAACTGATTGCTGGTGTGATTTCTATATTGTCAGCACCTGTTATTTGATACAGGTGAGTTTAATTACAAATTACAGGAACATCACAACCTTGGAATGCAATTATTTCTTACAATTTTGAGACGGTGCAAATAATTTTGTCCAGTCCATTTTTTGAATTTTGTGCGTAATGTGTCAGATTTGGCTTTTTTTCTCCACTTCTTTCTGTCATACCAATACAAACAAAATAAATAAACATGAGAATGCCTAAACATTTGTAATTGCAACAATTGTCTGGGCAAAGTGGTGCATTATATGACAGAATTGCAGGGTTGCCAATATTTGTGGCCATGACTGTAGATATATATGTATCGGTTACGTACATGTATATATATAATGTTAAACAATGCTAAACAAATTAACTGCGATATCAAATTACATTTAGAAGTCAATAGAATACATTTATTTGGGAGTATTCTTATTTTTTTTTATGAGACATATGACTGTGTTGTACTGCTTTTTAGATTTGTGTTTATATATTCATATACTGTAGTAAACATTTGTCCTAGAGTTAGGGTATAATTACACTTAGCTATTAATCATTTGATATGTAGTCTGTCCTGCCCTGTCATGTATTATAGCAGCATAATAAATAGTTTCAAGTATCAAGTAGGACAGCCGGTGACATTACTTCTTCTTTATAGCCAGCTATTTCCCCATCAAATTATCCCATGTATGTTGTTATGACTCTTATAAAGTATTCAACTCACATTCTTAAAGGGACAGTTCACCCAAAAATGTTCTCCCATTTAAACTGTTCCCAATGATCCATTTTACCTGCTGGAGTGTATTAAATTGTTTACAAGAAGCTACTTTACCCCTATTTTGGCCTTTAAAATAGCTGCTTTAGCTTGTGGTATCCCAACCTATACTGAAAGTTTTGATACTGGAGTCTTACAATTTAAATGAAGTCATTTCTTACCCGAGGCATTGTCTTTTAATTTTATCTTTTACAAAAAAACAAAAACAAAATCACATTCTTCAATTTTTTTTAAACTAGTATCTTTAGAATTTATTTTTAATTATATATCAATTAAATATAAGTTTATTATGTTTATTATCGTTATTGAGACATGTTTACTTATTTTTGAGCCTTATTTCAATCCATCAGAATTTTCAAGGAAAAACTATCGCCTATATTACGAGTCTTGCATTAGCCTTGAAAAGCAGCGTTGAGAGGTCCCAACGCTGCTTTTTAACGCCCGCTGGTATTACAAGTCTGGCAGGTACAGGTGTACCGCTCACTTTTTTCGCAACTCGCGCATACCAAAAATCCACTTACGTCAATTGCGTATCCCATCTTTTCAATGGGACTTGCATAACACCGGTATTACGAGTCTTGGAAAAAGTGAGCGGTACAGCCTCTCCTGTCAAGACTGATACTGCATTTAAAAGTCAGTAGATAAGAGTTTTATGGGCTAACGCCGTAGTATAAAACTCTTAACTAAAGTGCTAAAAAGTACACTAACACCCATAAACGACCTATTAACCCCTAAACCGAGGCCCCCCCACATCGCAAACACTATATTAAACATTTTAATCTGCCTAACCGGACATCGCTGCCACTTCAATAAATGTATTAACTCCTAAACCGCCGCACTCCCACCTCGCAAACACTAGTTAAATATTATTAACCCCTAATCTGCCGTCCCTAACATCGCCAACACCTACCTACATTTATTAACCCCTAATCTGCCGACCCCAACGTCGCCGCCACTATATTAAATTTATTAACCCTAAAATTAAATTTATTAACCCCTAATCTGCCGACCGCAAAGCGCTGCCACCTACGTTATACTTATGTACCCCTAATCTGCTGCCCCTAACACCGCCGACCCCTATATTATATTTATTAACCCCTAATCTGCCCCACTCAACGTCGCCTCCACCTGCCTACACTTATTAACCCCTAATCTGCCGAGCGGACCGCACCGCTATTATTATAAAGTTATTAACCCCTAATCCGCCTCACTAACCCTATAATAAATAGTATTAACCCCTAATCTGCCCTCCCTAACATCGCCGACACCTAACTTCAAACATTAACCCCTAATCTGCCAACTGGAGCTCACCGCTATTCTAATAAATGTATTAACCCCTAAAGCTAAGTCTAACCCTAACACTAACACCCCCTAAGTTAAATATAATTTTAATTTAACAAAATTAATTAACTCTTATTAAATAAATTATTCCTATTTAAAGCTAAATACTTACCTGTAAAATAAATCCTAATATAGCTACAATATAAATTATAATTATATTATAGCTATTTTAGGATTAATATTTATTTAACAGGTAACTTTGTATTTACTTTAACCAGGTACAATAGCTATTAAATAGTTAAGAACTATTTAATAGCTAAAATAGTTAAAATAATTACAAATTTACCTGTAAAATAAATCCTAACCTAAGTTACAATTAAACCTAACTCTACACTATCAATAAATTAATTAAATAAAATACCTACAATTACCTACAATTAAACCTAACACTGCACTATTAATAAATTAATTAAATACAATACCTACAAATAACTACAATGAAATAAACTAACTAAAGTACAAAAAATAAAAAGAACTAAGTTACAAAAAATAAAAAAATATTTACAAACATAAGAAAAATATTACAACAATTTTAAACTAATTACACCTACTCTAAGCCCCCTAATAAAATAACAAAGACCCCCAAAATAAAAAAATGCCCTACCCTATTCTAGATTACTAAAGTTCAAAGCTCTTTTACCTTACCAGCCCTGAACAGGGCCCTTTGCGGGGCATGCCCCAAGAAGTTCAGCTCTTTTGCCTGTAAAAAAAAAAAATACAATACCCCCCCCCCAACATTACAACCCACCACCCACATACCCCTAATCTAACCCAAACCCCCCTTAAATAAACCTAACACTAAGCCCCTGAAGATCTTCCTACCTTATCTTCACCATACCAGGTTCACCGATCGATCCAGAAGAGCTCCTCCGATGTCCTGATCCAAGCCCAAGCGGGGGGCTGAAGAGGTCCATGATCCGGCTGAAGTTTTCATCCAAGCAGGGCAGAAGAGGTCTTCCATCCGATTGAAGTCTTCATCCAAGCGGGATCTTCTATCGTCATCCATCCGGAGCGGAGCGGCAGGATCCTGAAGACCTCCGACGCGGAACATCCATCCTGGCCGACGACTGAACGACAAATGACGGTTCCTTTAAATGACGTCATCCAAGATGGCGTCCCTCGAATTCCGATTGGCTGATAGGATTCTATCAGCCAATCGGAATTAAGGTAGGAATATTCTGATTGGCTGATGTAATCAGCCAATCAGAATCAAGTTCAATCCGATTGGCTGATCCAATCAGCCAATCAGATTGAGCTCACATTCTATTGGCTGTTCCGATAAGCCAATGATAAATCTTCCAATTAGAATCACAATTTAAATTGTTTTGGTTTAAATTTGGTTTAAAATGTGTTTTTATTTATCACGTTTTATTTTAAAATAACATAAATATGTAAATATTTTCAATATAAATATAAAAAATGAATTTAAAATGAATAATTAATTTTACTTTCTTTTCTGTTGAGAACAATTCTACTTGTAAATGTTGTTTTCAGGTTTGTAGTTTGGATCTATTCCATTCTGAAAATATTCCATCCTTTCAGTTATAAACAATTATATTAAATAAACTTTAAATTAACTTTAATATAGGTTCAATGAGCCAAGCCTTCAGTATTTAAAAAGACGTCTGAATGTTTCTTTTCCTTCAATTTTGTTTCTTAAAAAAAAAAAAAAAAATCTGTCAAAGATTCATTTCAGAGATTGTATTATTATCCCTTTATCAATGAGTCAAACATTGTACGCCAATTATATCTAACTAGTCCTAAAGCCCGTGTACACGGCCATTTTCTGCAGTGCAGCGGTCCCACCCACCTGGACACGCCCCGTCACACCCACCCACTCAGTCACGCCCTCCACCACACCCGCACCTGTCCGGCCATGCCCCCGCCACATTTCCTTACGGCCAGGCCAAGCGCGCTGCAGTCTCTACTGGGCATGACAGCTTTGGACAAACATTCCTGGCCTTTTATTATATAGGATATGTACAGATAGAGCATGTTCAATTAAAATGAACCACTGTGCTTTACATTAATAATAATAATAATGATGATATAAAAGTATGCAGCAATTTAGTGAAGGTGAAAGATCACTGAAGCAAACTATAACTCTCTAGCCCTACACCTTATACGCATAGCATGTGAAAGTAACAAAATAAGCTTTTATGGTTCAGATAGAACATGACATTTTAAGAAATGTTTCAATTTACTTCTATCATCATTGGCTCATCAGATGTGTTTAGCTAGCTCCCAGTAATATATTGTTGCTCCGTAACAGACTTTAGCTATGGGGGTCCATTTATCAAAATCTGGACAGACAATATTCCTGGGAGGAATCTGTCTGCCTTTCATAAGTTGTGCAGCTACCCCCCACCCCTGACATCACTCAACTCATTGCACAAGAGCAGAGCTTGTCAATCACCTGGATCAGATCATACTAGCATAATTTAGAGAGGGTAAGTAGTAGTAATCTTAAAACTACTGCTACTTAAAGGGACAGTAAAATAAAAATTAAACTTCAGAATTCTGATTAAAACATGCTATTTTAAACAATTTTCCAATTTACTTATGTTATCTAATTTGTTTTATTCTCTTGGTATCATTTGTTGAAGACCATATCTAGGTAGGCCCAGGAGCAGCTGCTGGGAACTAACTGCTGATTGGCTATTGAATATATATGCCTCTTGTCATTGGCTCACCAGAAGTGGTCAGCAAAGTCCCAGTAGTGCATTGCTGCTACTTCAACAAAGAATACCAAGATATTGAAGCCCATTTGATACTATAAGTAAATTGGAAAGTTTCTTAAAATCATATGCTTTTTCTTAAACATGAAAGAAAAATTTTGAGTTTCACGTCCCTTTATCTAATGTTGCAGGCTAGTTTGTGTTAGCCTGTACCACTTAGGTTATGAGTCTGTTGCTATTTCACTTTATCATATTTTTTTCCCCTTTGTTTCATGTTAAAGAGGGCATCCTGTTTTTTTGTATGTTTGTTTGTTTTGTTTAAAGTGATAGGAAAGTCAAAAATAAACTTAAATGATTCAGATAGAGCATGCAATTTTAAGACTAGTTTAAATTCACTTCTATTTTCAAATTTACTTTGTACTCTTGGTATCCTTTGTTGAAAAAGAATATGCACATATCCGAAACTACTGAGAGCTAGCTGCTGATTGGTGGCTGCACATACATAACTCTTTTCAGCTCACTAGATGTGTTCAGCTAGCTCCCAATATGCACTGCTGCTCCTTCTGCAAAGCAGATCAAGAGAGTGAAGCAAATTTGATAAACAAAGTGTATTGAAAAGTTGTTTAAAATGTCTTGCTCTATCTGAATAATGAAAGAGAAATGTTGGCTTTCATGACTCTTTAAAGATAAACAAATGTTTTCTAGTCAGCTTGCAGAGGCGTGTCCCTCTCCACCAATAAAACAAAGACAGTTGTCCTTAGCAGTCAGTGAGGATTTGTAGGGACTATAGTAATATAGTATTAGTATTGGTTTAATTCTGCTAAAGAGAATCACTGTAATAGCACTAGTTGTTTCAGTGTCTTCATTAGAGTGGGGTGTTCATCAGAGTTATAGAGCCTATAGTTTAAATCTTGAGGATAGATGGGTAACTACAGTGGGCCATCATGACAGCAAAGTACTTAACTAGCAAGGAACGTTGTTGCAGTACTTTTTTGCGGTGGATAGTGGAGTTTTTAGCTAGAATGGGCAAAAGTGCTGACAGACCTAAGGGCTTAAGTTGCGTTGGGATAAATATTCAATGATTTTTCCTGAGAATCAGCTAGATTACGAGTTTTGCGTTATGAGTGAAAAAGCTTCATAACGCTGCTTTTTCACTACCGCTGCTATTACGAGTCTTGGAGGTACAGTTGTACCGCACACTTTTTTTGGCCGTCACACAACGTAACTACCACACCTTTCAAAAAGTTATTTTTCAATGGGACTTCCATAGCGCCGGTATTACGAGTTTGCCTGTCCGGCCAAAAAATGAGCAGCATCAGCCAATAGGATTTTTTACCCTTTAATAGAATTCTATCAGCCAATCAGAATTCAAGGGATGCCATCTTGGATGACGTCCCATAAAGGAAGCCTTCAGTGTACGGCTGGGACCGTATGAAAAAGATGCTCCGCGCCGGATGTCTTGAAGATGGAGCCGCTCCGTGTCGGAAGGATGAAGATAGAAGATGCCATCTGGATGAAGACTTCTGCCCGCCTGGAGGACAACTTCTTGCCACTTGGATGAAGACTTCTCCCGACTTCATTGAGGACTTCTTGCTGCTTGGATGAAGACTTCTCCCGGCTGGATGAGGATGGATGTCCAGTCTTCAAAAACTGTAAGTTGATCTTCGGGGGTTAGTGTAAGGTAATATTTAGGGTTTATTGTGTGGGTTTAGCTTAGGGTTTGGGCAATGTAAAAGAGCTAAATGCCCTTTTAAGGGCAATGCCCATCCAAATGCCCTTTTCAGGGCAATGGGGAGCTTAGGTTTTTTTAGATAGGATTTTATTTGGGGGGTTTGGTTGTGTGGGTGGTGGGTTTTACTGTTGGGGGTTGTTTGTATTTATTTTTTACAGGTAAAAGAGCTGATTTCTTTGGGGCAATGCCCCGCAAAAGGCCCTTTTAAGGGCTATTGGCAGTTTAGTTTAGGATAGGGGTTTTATTATTTGGGGGGGGCTTTTTTATTTTGATAGGGCTATTGGATTAGGTGTAATTAGTTTAAAAAATTGATCATTTCTTTTTTATATTGTGTAACTTAGTGGGGTTTTTTTGTAATTTAGTTAATTTTAGTGTAATGTTAGTTTTAACTGTAAGACAGGTTAGGTTTTATTTTACAGTTAAATTTGTATTTATTTTAACTAGGTAGCTAGTAAATAGTTAATAACTATTTAATAACTAGTCTACCTAGTTAAAATAAATACAAACTTAGCTGTGAAATAAAAATCAAACCTAAGATAGCTACAATGTAACTATTAGTTATATTGTAGCTAGCTTAGGGTTTATTTTACAGGTAAGTATTTAGTTTTAAATAGGAATTATTTAGTTATTAATAGTAAGTTATATTTAGATTTATTTAAAATATATTAAAGTTAGGATTGTTAGGGTTAGGGTTACGTTAGGGTTAGGTCTAGACTTAGGGTTAGGTTTAGTTATTAATATATTTATTTAGTGTTAGTGATGTGGGAGGCCAGAGGTTTAGGGGTTAATAACTTTAGTATAGTGGCAGCGGCGACATTGGGGACGGCAGATTAAGGGTTAATAAATTTATGTAGGTGGAGGCGACATTGGGGGTGGCAGATTAGGGGTTAATAAATTTATGTAGGTGGTGGCGACATTGGGTGCAGCAGATTAGGGGTTAATAAGTGTAATGTAGGTGTCGGCGATGTCGGGGGAGGCAGATTAGGGGTGTTTAGACTCAGGGTTTATGTTAGGGTGTTAGGTTTAAACATACATTTTCTTTCCCCTTAGACATCAATTGGACTGAGTTACGGAGCTTTACAGGTGTTAGGCTTTTTTTTAGCCCTTCTCTCCCCATTGATGTCTATGTGGAAATCGTGCACAAGAACGTCAAAGCAGCTCAAAGCAGCGCTGGTATTTGTGTGCGGTATGGAGGTCAACACTGCCATATTGCCTACAAATGCCAGTTTTTGGAAAACCTGTAATAGCAGCGCTATTAAAAGTGAGCGGTGGAAATAACTTGCAAGTTATTAACGAGCCACTCATAACGCAAAACTCGTAATCTGGCTGAATAAAAATAACAGCCAGAATTAATTGAGCAATTGGTATCTACCATTTTATTTAACTGAAGTAAACAGCTAAACTGTTAGGGAGCACTTTCCCTATATAGTTTAGGTCATTCATTTTTCAGTATAATAAATATATTAATTAGACATGTGCACTGACAAAAAAAATTGTTTCAGATTAATTCTTTGTAAAAAAATAAAAATCTTAAATTTTGGCCAAGATTTCATTATCATGTCATATGGAATTTGTTAACAAAACAAGATGCACCCACTATTTCCTATGGGGATAGCAGAAGATGAGCTGGACAGCAGATTACATTTAAATTATTTTAAAGTAGTATATAATGCTACTGCTACAAGCCCACAGCTGCACAAACAAAGATACATTTTTAAAAATTTATATTTATTTTAATAGAGTAAGGATAGGCCAAAAGCAAACTTAAAACATACACATTTATTGGCTGACACCGTAAACAGCCAGTTGACAATGATATTGCTAAATTGCTGTCAAATAGTATTAAATTGGAACTTTAATGTCTTTCCCATCTTTAGCGTAATGGTTTTAACCTTATGAACAAGTCATCTATTTTTTTTGTCTGAATTTGAATACACATATAATATACATGCTTAACCCCTTAATGACCGAGGACGTGGAGGGTACGTCCTCAAAAAAAAGGCAGTTAACTCCTGAGGACGTACCCTGCACGTCTTCAGTGTGGAAAGCAGCTCGAAGCGATCCTGCTCGCTTCCAGCTGCTTTCTGGTTATTGCAGTGATGCCTCGATATGGAGGCATCCTGCAATAACCTTACATGGCCATCCGATGCAGAGAGAGCCACTCTGTGGCCCTCTCTGCACCGGACATCGATGGCCGGTATTGTTGGTGGGTGGGAGCCAACTTGGGAGGCGTGTGGGCGGCCATCGGTGTGCCGTGTGATGTCAAGGGGGGCGGGATCGGGGGTGGGACCGTCGGGGGCGCGCATGGACACGCGTGCACGGAGGGTGGCGGGCGGGTGCGTGCACGGGGCGGGAGCGGGTGGGAACCGCTACACTACGGAAAATGTTTAAAAAGTAAAAAGTGGCCTAATCTTGTTTGTGCAAAAGCACAAAAAGAGATTGTGGAGGGGTGGGGGGTTGGTTTTGTGTGGGGGAAAGCTACACTACAGAAACATTTTTTCTTCTAAACTGGGTACTGGCAGACAGCTGCCAGTACCCAAGATGGCGCCCATTAAGTTAGAGAGGGAGGGTTATAGAGCTGTTTGGGGGGGATCAGTGAGGTTGGGGGCTAATGGGGGATCGTACACAGCAGCATATGTAAATATGCTTTTTAAAAAAATAAAAAAAAAAAATATAGCTTTTATTTTAGTACTGGCAGACTTTCTGCCAGTACTTAAGATGGCTGGGACAATTGTGGGGTGGGGGAGGGAAGAGAGCTGTTTGGGAGGGATCAGGGGGTCTGATGTTTCTGGTGGGAGGCTGATCTCTACACTAAATATAATATTAACCCTGCAAGCTCCCTACAAGCTACCTAATTAACCCCTTCACTGCTAGCCATAATACACGTGTGATGCGCAGCGGCATTTAGCGGCCTTCTAAATACCAAAAAGCAACGCCAAAGCCATATATGTCTGCTATTTCTGAACAAAGGGGATCCCAGAGAAGCATTTACAACCATTTGTGCCATAATTGCACAAGCTGTTTGTAAATGATTTCAGTGAGAAACCTAAAATTGTGAAAAATTTAACGTTTTTTTTTTATTTGATTGCATTTGGCGGGGAAATGGTGGCATGAAATATACCAAAAACAGAATTTATGCTTACCTGATAAATTACTTTCTCCAACGGTGTGTCCGGTCCACGGCATCATCCATTACTTGTGGAAATGTTCTCCCCCACAGGGAAAGGCAAGGAGAGCACACAGCAAGAGCTGTCCATATAGCTCCCCCTCTGGCTCTGCCCCCCAGTCATTCGACCGACGGTTAGGAGAAAAAGGAGAAACTATAGGGTGCCGTGGTGACTGTAGTGTATAAAGAAAAGAAATTTCAACCTGATTAAAAAAAACAGGGCGGGCCGTGGACCGGACACACCGTTGGAGAAAGTAATTTATCAGGTAAGCATAAATTCTGTTTTCTCCAACATTGGTGTGTCCGGTCCACGGCGTCATCCATTACTTGTGGGAACCAATACCAAAGCTTTAGGACACGGATGAAGGGAGGGAGCAAATCAGGTTACCTAAACAGAAGGCACCACGGCTTGCAAAACCTTTCTCCCAAAAACAGCCTCCGAAGAAGCAAAAATATCAAATTTGTAGAATTTGGCAAAAGTGTGCAGAGAAGACCAAGTCGCTGCCTTACATATCTGGTCAACAGAAGCCTCGTTCTTATAGGCCCATGTGGAAGCCACAGCCCAAGTAGAGTGAGCTGTGATACGGTCAGGAGGCTGCCGTCCGGCAGTCTCATAAGCCAAGCGGATAATGCTTTTCAGCTAGAAAGAGAGAGAGGTAGCAGTAGCTTTTTGACCTCTCCTCTTACCAGAGTAAACGACAAACAAGGATAAGGTTTGTCTAAAATCTTTTGTTGCTTCTAAATAGAACTTTAAAGCACGAACAACATCTAAATTGTGTAATAAACGTTCCTTCTTTGAAACTGGATTCGGACACAAAGAAGGAACAACTATTTCCTGGTTGATGTTCTCGTTGGAAACAACTTTTGGAAGAAAACCAGGCTTAGTACGCAAAACAACCTTATCTGAATGGAACACCAGATAGGGTGGATCACACTGAAAAGCAGATAATTTAGAAACTCTTCTAGCAGAAGAAATAGCAACCAAAAACAGAACTTTCCAAGATAGTAACTTAATATCTATGGAATGTAAAGGTTCAAACGGAACCCCTTGAAGAACTGAAAGAACTAAATTTAGACTCCAAGGAGGAGTCATGGGTCTGTAAACAGGCTTGATTCTAACCAAAGCCTGAACAAAAGCTTGTACATCTGGCAAAGCTGCCAGTCGTTTGTGCAACAAGACGGATAATGCAGAAATCTGTCCTTTTAGAGAACTAGCTGACAATCCTTTATCCAAACCTTCTTGGAGAAAGGAGAGAATCTTTGGAATTTTAATCTTACTCCAGGAGAATCCTTTGGATTCACACCAACAGATATATTTTTTCCATATTTTATGGTAAATCCTTCTAGTCACAGGTTTTCTGGCTTGGACCAGAGTATCAATCACAGAATTTGAAAACCCACGCTTGGATAAAATCAAGCGTTCAATTTCCAAGCAGTCAGCTGCAGAGAAACTAGATTGGGATGTTCGAATGGACCTTGTACTAGAAGGTCCTGTCTCAAAGGTAGCTTCCATGGTGGAGCCGATGACATATTCACCAGGTCTGCATACCAAGTCCTGCATGGCCACGCAGGAGCTATCAGAATCACAGAGGCCTTCTCCTGTTTGATCCTGGCTGTGAGCCTGGGGAGGAGAGGAAACAGTGGAAACACATATGCTAGGTTGAACAACCAAGGCGCCACTAATGCATCCACTAGAGTCGCCTTGGGATCCCTGGATCTGGACCCGTAGCAAGGAATCTTGAAGTTCTGACGGGACGCCATTAGATCCATGTCTGGAATGCCCCATAATTGGGTTAACTGAGCAAAGACCTCCGGATGGAGTTCCCACTCCCCCGGATGGAAAGTCTGATGACTCAAATAGTCCGCCTCCCAGTTGTCTACTCCTGGGATGTGAATAGCAGATAGATGGCAGGAGTGATTCTCTGCCCATTGGATTATCTTGGTTACTTCCTTCATCGCTAGGGAACTCTTTGTTCCCCCCTGATGATTGATGTACGCAACAGTCGTTATGTTGTCCGACTGAAATCTTATGAACCTGGCTTCCGCTAGCTGAGGCCAATCCAGGAGCACATTGAATATAGCTCTTAGTTCCAAAATGTTTATCGGGAGAAACGACTCTTCCCGTGACCATAGGCCCTGAGCTTTCAGAGAGTCCCAGACCGCGCCCCACCCCAAGAGGCTGGCGTCAGTCATGACGATGACCCACTCCGGTCTGCAGAAACTCATTCCCTGAGACAGGTGATCCTGGGTCAACCACCAGAGAAGTGAGTCCCTGGTTACCTGGTCTACTTGAATTTGGGGAGACAAGTCTGTATAGTCCCCATTCCACTGATTGAGCATGCACAGCTGTAATGGTCTTAGATGAATTCGAGCAAAAGGAACCACATCCATTGCTGCGACCATTAGTCCTATTACTTCCATGCATTGAGCTATGGAGGGTTGAGGAATAGAGTGAAGAACTCGACAAGCTTTTAGAAGCTTTGTCTTTCTGACGTCTGTGAGAAAGATCTTCATTTCCACAGAATCTATTATTGTTCCCAGAAAAGTAACCCTTGTGGACGGTGACAGTGAACTTTTTTCTATGTTCACTTTCCACCCATGAGATCTGAGAATAGCCAACACAATGTCTGTATGAGCCCTCGCTTTGGAAAGAGACGACGCTTGGATTAGGATGTCATCTAGATAAGGTGCTACAGCGATGCCCCTCAGTCTTAGGACCGCTAGAAGGGACCCTAGCACCTTTGTGAAAATTCTGGGAGCGGTGGCTAAACTGAATGGAAGAGCCACAAACTGGTAATGTTTGTCAAGAAAGGCGAACCTCAGGAACTGATGATGAGATTTGGGGATTGGGATATGCAGATACGCATCCTTCAGATCCACGGTAGTCAAAAATTGACCCTGCTGGATTGTTGGTAAGATTGTCCGAATGGTTTCCATCTTGAAGGATGGAACTCTGAGGAACTTGTTTAATATCTTTAAATCCAGAATTGGCCTGAAAGTTCCATCTTTTTTGGGAACCACAAACAGGTTTGAGTAAAACCCTAGACCTTGTTCCCCGGAGGAGACTGGGTTTACCACTCCCATCTTTGATAGGTCTCTTACACAATGTAAGAATGCCTGTTTCTTTATCTGGTCTGAAGATAAGCGAGACAGGTGGAACCTTCCCTTTGGAGGAAGTCCCTTGAATTCTAACAGGTATCCCTTGGAAACTATCTCTAGTGCCCAGGGATCCAGAACATCTCTTGCCCAAGCCTGAGCGAAGAGAGATAGTCTGCCCCCTACCAGATCCGGTCCCGGATCGGGGGCTACCCCTTCATGCTGTCTTGGTAGCAGCAGCAGGTTTCTTGGTTTGTTTACCCTTGTTCCAGCCTTGCATGGGCTTCCAAGCGGGTTTGGGCTGGGCCGCGTTACCTTCTTGTCTAGCGGCAGTGGAGTTATTAGCCGGTCCGTTCCTGAAATTGTGAAAGGAACAAAAATTAGACTTGTTCTTAGCCTTAAAAGGCCTATACTATGGGAGGGCATGGCCCTTACCCCCAGTGATGTCTGAAATAATTTCCTTCAATTCCGGCCCAAAAAGGGTCTTACCCTTGAAAGGAATATTCAGTAACTTAGTCTTGGACGACACGTCTGCCGACCAGGATTTTAGCCAAAGCGCCCTCCGCGCTACTATAGCAAAACCTGAGTTTTTCGCCACCAATTTCGTTATTTCAAAGGCGGCATCCAATATAAAGGAATTAGCTAACTTTAATTCGTGAATTCTGTCCATGACTTCTTCATAGGAAGTCTCTTTCTGAAGCGACCTTTCTAGTTTTTCGAACCAAAAGGACGCCGCTGAAGTGACAGTAATAACACACGCAGCTGGTTGAAGGATGAACCCTTGCTGAACAAAAATCTTTTTAAGCAATCCTTCCAATTTTTTATCCATAGGATCTTTGAAAGCGCAGCTGTCCTCTATAGGAATATTTGTGCGCTTTGCTAGTGTTGAAACAGCTCCCTCAACCTTCGGGACCGTTTGCCATGCGTCCCTTCTAGGGTCTACTATGGGAAACATTTTCTTAAATATAGGAGGTGGGGCAAATGGTACACCTGGCTTCTCCCACTCCTTTTTCACTATGTTCGCTACCCTCTTAGGTATTGGAAAAGCGTCGTCGTGCACTGGGACCTCTAAAAATTTGTCCAATTTGCACAACTTCTCTGGTACTACCATGGAATAACAGTCATCCAGAGTAGCTAATACCTCCTTAAGCAAAGCGCGGAGATGTTCTAGCTTAAACTTAAATGCCACTAGATCAGGTTCTGCCTGTTGAGAAATTTCACCCTCAGACAGCCCTTCCCTCACAGTCAATTCCGATTGATGTGAGGGTAAAATAGATAAGGCATCGTCAGCGTCTGATTGTTCATCCTTTTTATCTGTATTTAAAACTGAACAATCACGCTTTCTCTGAAAAACTGGCAGTTTGGATAAAAGATTTGCTATAGAATTATCCACTATTGCTGATAATTGTTGCATAGAAATAAGCACTGGCGCGCTAGGTGTCGCCTGCACGGGCAAAGCTGGTGTAGACACAGAAGGAGAGGATGTAGAGCTATCCCCACTACCTTCATTAGATAAATCATCTTGGGCAACATTATGAAAAATAACAGAGCTGTCCTGATTTTGTTTGGACGCTATGGCGCAATTATCACAAACACTCAAAGGGGGAACCACATTTGTCTCTATACACACAGAACATAGGTTATCTGATGGAACAGACATGTTAAACAGATTTAGGCAGGCAAACAATGCAATAAAAACGATTTTAAACAAAAACGTTACTGTCTCTTTAAATAATAAAATGACACATTTATTTCTGAATGTTCAAAAAACTATGAAGGCAATATCTGATTTTTCTGAAATTTGGACCCCAGTGTCTTAATGCTTAGAAAGTATTGCACAGCAAATATGGAGACTCTAGCTCTTAAAACAAGCAAACCGGAGCTAATTGTTGGATTTAACCATTTTTACACACCACAATCCCAGCTACAGCCTTGCTGCAGCTCTTTACCTTCCTTAGGGGTCACCATTCACAGAAAAAAGCCTTTTGGAGTCACTTTCTGAACCACAGGACCCTCTCACATGAATCTGCATGCACTGCCTTGAAATTCAACTGCACAGCTGAAGTGCCAAAATGAGGCTTCCTCCCTCAGCACACTAGAGTGAAGGGGCCTTCCTGACTAGATTTAGGTGTCTAAAACAAGCCAGATCAATAAAAAACGTTCCCAAGTGTATGTGAGCTTATAAAATATTTCAAATGGTATAATATTGTAATAAAAAACAATCTATTTAGCCCCTAACAGTGTCTACCAGCATAAAAAACAAAAAGGGGAAGCCTGTTATCTTTTTTGCTGAGGTGAAAGAAAAATGGCTTACCGTTTCCCCTGAGGGGAAAAATGACTGTCATCTAGCATTAGCCTGTGTTGTTAGAAGGAGACTAGTCATACCTGAAGCAGATGAGTCTGCAAACTGTTACCCCCAACTGAAGTTCTCTTGTTTCAACAGTCCTGCGTGGTAACAGTAATGGATTTTAGTTACTTGTGCTAAAATCATAGCCCTCTTAAACAGAAATCTTCATCACTTTTCTGTTATAGAGTAAATAGTACAAGCCAGCACTATTTTAAAATAACAAACTCTTGATAGAAGAATAAAAAACTACAACTAACACCACAAACTCCTCGCCATCCCCGTAAGAGATGCTACTTGTTCAGAGCGGCAAGGAGAATGACTGGGGGGCGGAGCCAGAGGGGGAGCTCTTTCCCTGTGGGGGAGAACATTTCCACAAGTAATGGATGACGCCGTGGACCGGACACACCAATGTTGGAGAAATGGGCCTAGATCAATACTTGGGGTTGTCTACTACACTACACTAAATCTAAAATTACCCCAAAAAGCTCCCTACATGCTCCCTAATTAACCCCTTCACTGCTGGGCATAATACACATGTGGTGCGCAGTGGCATTTAGTGGCATTCTAATTACCAAAAAGCAACACCAAAGCCATATAAGTCTGCTATTTCTGAACAAAGGGGATCCCAGAGAAGAATTTACAACCATTTGTGCCATAATTGCACAAGCTGTTTGTAAATAATTTCAGTGAGAAACCTAAAGTTTGTGAAAATATTTGTGAAAAAGTGAACGATTTTTTTTATTTGATCGCATTTGGCGGTGAAATGGTGGCATGAAATACACCAAAATGGGCCTAGATCAATACTTTGGGCTGTCTACTAAAAAAAAAATATATACATGTCAATGGATATTCAGAGATTCCTGAAAGTAGGGATGCACCGATACCGATACTAGTATCGGTATCGGTACCGATACCAAGTATTTGCATGAGTACTTGTACTCGTGCAAATGCACCGATACTTAAACTGATACCTCCACTTCCTACCCATATGCTATCTTGTGGCGTTTTTTCAAACTGCATGTTCCCATTTCATTTTAAACTGGAGTGGAGACTAAACTAAAAATTGTTTACTACTTTTCTGCCAATACAAAATTGCTGTTATTTGTATTATTGTAGGAGAGATCACTGTACCTCGTTCAGACAAACCCCTGAAGTACTGGGCAGTTAATAAACAGATTTCCAGGTCTGGCTAAAATGGCCCAAAAATATCTTTCTGCCCCATGCAGTAGTGTGAAAAGTGAAAGACTGTTCAACTTAGAGTCGAACCTCCATACAAATGTCAGATTGATGTTATATAACAGCCCTTTTGAATTACAGCCCTTTTTAATTATAAAGAAGGAATCTTAAATAATTAGTCTGTATTGTGCTTGGTAAACTTGGTAAAAAAAAAAAGTATTGGTAATTGGTATCGGCGAGTATTTAAAAACAAGTATCGGTACTTGTACTCAGTCATAAAAAAATGGTATCGGTGCAACCCTACCTGAAAGATATTAGTGTTCTAATGTAACTAGCACTAATTTTGAAAAAAAAAAATGGTTTTGAAATAGCAAAGTGCTACTTGTATTTATGGCCCTATAACTTGCAAAAAAAGCCAAGAGCATGCAAACATTTGGTTATTTCTAATCTCAGGACAAAATTTAGAAACTATCTAGCATAGGTGTTTTTTGGTGGTTGTAGATATGTAACAGATTTTGGGGGTCAAAGTTAGAAAAAGTGGGTTTTTTTTCAATTTTTCCTCATATTTTATAATTTTTTTATAGTAAATTATAAGATATGATGAAAATAATGGTATCTTTAGAAAGTCAATTTAATGGCAAGAAAAACGGTATACAATATGTGTGGGTACAGTAAATGAGTAAGAGGAAAATTACAGCTAAACACAAACACCACAAAAATGTAAAAATAGCCTTGGTCCCAAACGGACAGAAAATGGAAAAGTGTTGTGGTCATTAAGGGGTTAAACTGTTACAAATTTGCAAACTCCAGATACCTTTATTAAATTACATAGGCAATGCAAATTGTGAAGGTATAGAACAAACCCTAGAGGCATCTGCTAATTAAATGCCAGACAGAAATAAAGATATAACAAAATGCTGGCACCACAGTGCACTGCTTTCTTCTGTGAACCCAAGTCATCTTCTAAAACTTAAGCACCTGGAGCCAGAAGAAATGTGATTTGCAGCCAAAGAGGCTTTGTGGCTCACGTCTGTCCAGCTCAGTAACATATAATTCCCCTGCTTTTGTTTCAAACATCTAAGCAGTATTGAGAATACAAATAGTTTCCTTTTTGGTTCTTTTACAAGCTGTTCAGCCTTTAATGCTTCAATTGAAAAAACGAAAAAAAAAACAGTATATTTCTATGATTTTTGGGTTTACCAGAAAATATTTTTGTGGATATCTATTATTTATGGAAAATGTTTATATGGAGTAATCATTCAACTGGCTATGTGTTCATATCAGTTCATAGATCTATAATAACTAAACTTCTGGGTACAAAAATGAAAGCAGGGAACATATTCATTATTCCTCCTATGCATTTATAAAGAGAAACAAAGGGTCCAGAGAACCAAGTAACCAGAATAGGGGATGCTAAGGGGGCCATGGCGGTTTAGGGGTTAACAATGGAGGTTGTGCTGGCTTTTGAAGGTTTTTTTTGGGGGTTTAAAGAATAACAAACTGTATTGATGAATTTTGTTAATACATTAATTTGTTATTCTTTTAATTTGTGTAGGCTTCTGGTCGTTTATTCGGTTGTGAACAGAATGCATGAATTGGAAATATTAAGAAAAATATAGATTTATTCAAAATCCAAGTGCACATCCCTCCTTACTGTATAAAAGCACATTTTACTTGTCCAACAGAACACTTGGACCCAATGATCAAATGGTTTCTGCATCTGACAAGAAATGTTCAGGGGCATATTAATCAATCTCTGTATGAAGCTTGAAGCCCCGTGCTCCATAACCTGTCTACCTGCTCTGAGGAGGCGGACAGAGATTGCTGCAAATCAACCCGATCGAATACGATTGGGTTGATTGACACCCCCTGCTAGCGGCCGAACTGCTGGTGCAATGCTGAATGCGAAGAGCATATTGCTGTCTGCATTCAGCGATGTCTGTCGTACATGATCCGCTGATCGGATCATGTCGGACAGACATTTGTTAAATTGGCCCCCCTGTCTCATCAGTATCTCAATGGTAATACCAGGAGAAATGTTCTAGAAAAATGTTTTGTTTTTTTGTGCTAAGACAATTCATGACGTTAGTTCTATATCGCTACCTTAGAACAGGCTGCAATAGATGTGAATGTTAGCAGCATGAGGGGACCATTTGTAATAAAAAATGGGGTTTAGCTGCAACCTCTCGTTATGTACAGTGAGATCTTAAGCTTAGGCATGACTGAAGATGCTTAATAGTTTCAATTATGGAAACCTAGTAATTTTTCAAAAACCCATTTTTACAGAGTCTCTACTATTGTAAACAGGAATAGTTATGGACACTTTCTTCAGAGAGATATTAATATCCCACATTGTTAATCTTCATTCTATTATTAATATCTTTGTTTTTTTTAATGCAGTTTTTTTTTACAATTTAATGCATATAAATAACATACCATACACCAGGGGGCGCTCAACCTTGGAACTCCAGAGGTTTTGGAACTGCATTGGATCATGAGAAATGTAGTTCCATGAGTGCTATGGTTGATCACCCCTTCCATACCCACATGTCCTGAACATCCATAATGTCCCATATCAAATTGATAATGTATTAATTTACAAGTTTTGCTATTGTTTTGGAACTAAAGAGGTTAAGTTCACACATGTAAATTGTTATTGTCATTAACACATTGTACAAAGGGATGACTTACACTAACCCTCGCTGCACATGGTGAGGGTGCAGTATTGATCATTAGTGATGTCCCGAACTGTTCGCCCGCAAACGGTTCACAGCGAACATAGCTTGTTCGCGTTCGCGTTTGTGGGCGAACCCATGGCGATGTGCCCCTATGTGTCATCATTGTGGAAACTTTGACCCTTTATGTCACAGCCGCCTGACACATTAGAGCCAATCAACATCAGACACTCCCTCACTGACACTCCCAGCTACTCGGACATTAATAGGAAAAACATAGCTATGCTAGTGTATTTACAGTCCAGAAGGACTCCACTCATCTCTGCTGCAAGCACAGCACCCCAAAAAGCCCTTTTTAGGGCTATAATTATTTTTCTAGTGTAATTTTTTTTCATTTTCTATCAGGCCAGTGTCACACAGCATATACTCTGGTTCATTGCTCTGTGCCAGCCAGCAGCCACCAGTGTTAATATCCGTTTATAACATTATTTTAAATTAAAAAAAATATATATATTTTGCTAGTGTAATCTAATTACATTTACTATCATGCCTGTGTCTGTCAGGCTCACTCAGCATTAATATACCTCTTTTTTTTTCAGTCTTTTGGTTAATTGGTCTGTGCCAGTCAGCCACCCAGCACTCATATCTATTCTCCTTCACCTTAATTTTAATATATAAAAAAAAAGTTTAAATTTGTTTGCTAGTGTAATCTAATATAATTTTCTATCCGGCCTGTGTGTTTTGCTGACATAGAGAGCCTACTGTGTTTACTTGCTGCCCTCCCTAGTCTATGAGCCACAACTCATATGTGTTTAACCTTTTTTTAATTCCCCCCCCCAAAAAAATAATTTCAATAATTTTTCTAGCGTAATCTAATAGTATTTTCTATCAGGCGTGTGTGTATCCGACTTACAGAGCCTACTGTTTTTAATAGCTGCCCTTCCAAGGCTATCAGCCATGACTCATATGTATGTGCTTAACCTTTTTCTTAAAATTTCCAAAAAAAAGTCTTTAAATCATTATGCTAGTGTAATCTAATTGTATTTTCTATCAGGCCTGTGTCTAAATGTCTATCTGACTTACACAGCATACTGTTGTTATAATTAATGCCCTACGTAGCAGCCAGCCAGTGCGACCACTCATAGAGTCATATGTGCATTGCACTTCTTAACATAATTTTAATATTAAAATCTAAAATTTTCAAATATTTTGCTAGTGAAATGTAACTTAATTTTCTATCAGTCCTGTGTTTTTGTCACTTACACAGCATACTGTGTTAAATTGCTGCCCTACCTACCACCCACGACTCATATCTGCCAGCCTGTCTGCCAGACCCAAGTAGCCAATTAGTGGCACCAATCACAATTCTTGTAACAGTAATTAAAAAAAAAAAAATTCATATTTTTTTGGACTGCAAATATTCAGTCTCCTAGTGCCATTGAATTTCATTTACCTCCTGCCTGCCACTGCCAGCCTTTTGTGCCAGGCCGTCTAGCCAACTATTTACACCAATCATAATTGTTGTCACAGACAGTATAGTTATTAATTTAAATAAAAAAAATTGTTAGTGTTGATCTTAATCCTCAGTTTGCTCGTGCCCTAGAATTGCAATTTTCTACAGCCTTCCAAGCCTGTGTGCCAGGCCTACTTGAAAAATATTTACACCAATCATATTTGTTGTGACAGTATTCTAATAATTAAAAATTAAAATTTTTGGTAATAGTTGCTGTGATTTGAATCCTCAGTTTGCTGGTGCCATTGAATAGCACTTTCCTCCTGCCTTGCAGCCTGCTTTGAGCCAGGCCCACCTAGCCAATTGTTGTCAGCAATCATATTTCTGTTAACAGTATTGCAAAAATTGTCAATCATCACGGTTTAGACTGTCAGTAATCAGTCTCCTAGTGTCCTTGAATTGCATCTACCTCCTGCCTGCCATCCTTTTGTGCCAGGCTGTTTTTCCAACTATTTACACCAATCCTAATTTTTTTGTCACAGTATAGTTACTAATTAAAATTAAAAAAATCTTGATTGTTGATGATCTTAATCCTCAGTTTGCTCGTGCCTTTGAATTGCACTTTTCTACAGCCTTCCAAGCCTGTGTGCCAGGCCTACTTAAAAAATATTTACACCAATCATATTTGTTGTGACAGTATTCTAATAATTAAAAATTAAAATTTTTGGTAATAGTTGCTGTGATTTGAATCCTCAGTTTGCTGGTGCCATTGAATAGCACTTTCCTCCTGCCTTGCAGCCTGCTGTGAGCCAGGCCCACCTAGCCAATTGTTGTCAGCAATCATATTTCTGTTAACAGTATTGCAAAAATTGTCAATCATCACTGTTTAGACTGTCAGTAATCAGTCTCCTAGTGTCCTTGAATTGCATCTACCTCCTGCCTGCCATCCTTTTGTGCCAGGCCGTCTTGCCAACTATTTACACCAATCCTAATTTTTTGTCACAGTATAGTTACTAATTACAATTAAAAAAATCTTTATTGTTGATGATCTTAATCCTCAGTTTGCTCGTGCCCTAGAATTGCACTTTTCTACAGCCTTCCAAGCCTGTGTGCCAGGCCTACTTGAAAAATATTTACACCAATCATATTTGTTGTGACAGTATTCTAATAATTAAAAATTAAAATTTTTGGTAATAGTTGCTGTGATTTGAATCCTCAGTTTGCTGGTGCCATTGAATAGCACTTTCCTCCTGCCTTGCAGCCTGCTTTGAGCCAGGCCCACCTAGCCAATTGTTGTCAGCAATCATATTTCTGTTAACAGTATTGCAAAAATTGTCAATCATCACTGTTTAGACTGTCAGTAATCAGTCTCCTAGTGTCCTTGAATTGCATCTACCTCCTGCCTGCCATCCTTTTGTGCCAGGCCGTCTTGCCAACTATTTACACCAATCCTAATTTTTTGTCACAGTATAGTTACTAATTACAATTAAAAAAATCTTTATTGTTGATGATCTTAATCCTCAGTTTGCTCGTGCCCTAGAATTGCACTTTTCTACAGCCTTCCAAGCCTGTGTGCCAGGCCTACTTGAAAAATATTTACACCAATCATATTTGTTGTGACAGTATTCTAATAATTAAAAATTAAAATTTTTGGTAATAGTTGCTGTGATTTGAATCCTCAGTTTGCTGGTGCCATTGAATAGCACTTTCCTCCTGCCTTGCAGCCTGCTTTGAGCCAGGCCCACCTAGCCAATTGTTGTCAGCAATCATATTTCTGTTAACAGTATTGCAAAAATTGTCAATCATCACTGTTTAGACTGTCAGTAATCAGTCTCCTAGTGTCCTTGAATTGCATCTACCTCCTGCCTGCCATCCTTTTGTGCCAGGCCGTCTTGCCAATTATTTACACCAATCCTAATTTTTTGTCACAGTATAGTTACTAATTAAAATTAAAAAAATCTTGATTGTTGATGATCTTAATCCTCAGTTTGCTCGTGCCCTAGAATTGCACTTTTCTACAGCCTTCCAAGCCTGTGTGCCAGGCCTACTTGAAAAATATTTACACCAATCATATTTGTTGTGACAGTATTCTAATAATTAAAATTAAAATTTTTGGTAATAGTTGCTGTGATTTGAATCCTCAGTTTGCTGGTGCCATTGAATAGCACTTTCCTCCTGCCTTGCAGCCTGCTTTGAGCCAGGCCCACCTAGCCAATTGTTGTCAGCAATCATATTTCTGTTAACAGTATTGCAAAAATTGTCAATCATCACTGTTTAGACTGTCAGTAATCAGTCTCCTAGTGTCCTTGAATTGCATCTACCTCCTGCCTGCCATCCTTTTGTGCCAGGCCGTCTTGCCAACTATTTACACCAATCCTAATTGTTGTCACAGTATAGTTACTAATTAAAATTAAAAAAATCTTGATTGTTGATCTTAATCCTCATTTTGCTTGTGCCATTGAATTGCACTTTTCTACTGCCTGCCAGCCTGTGTGCCAAGCCCAACTATCCAATTAGTGCCAGCAATCATATTTCTATTAACAGTATTGCAAAATTTGTCAATCAACACTGTTTGGACTGTCAATCTGCAGTCTACTAGTGCCCTTGAATTGCATTTTCCTCCTGCCTGCCTGTGTGCCAGTCCCAACTAGCTAATTAGTGCCACCACTCATATTTATTGTAACAGGATTGGAATTTTTGTTAATCATAACTGTTTTGACTGTGATTCTTCAGTCTCCTAGTGCCATTGAATTGCAGTTTCCTTTCTCCCAGCATGTGTGCCAGACAGGCCCATTTGCCAAATAGTGCCAAACAATCATATTACAGTACTTGTAAGTTGTAATATTTTAAAATATTAACAATTTGTGATTTTTAAAACATCTGTCTTTTTTGTTGTTGTCAGTCTCACAGCTTATACTGTGCCCACTTTCACAGTGCCACCACTCAATTGGTGTAATAGTATTGTTAGTGTCCATTTAAAAAAAAATGACAGGCAGAGGCAGGCCACCCCGCAGGTTCCGTGGTCGTGGTTGTGATGCTGTGATTCCTTTAGACCCTACAAATATGCACATTGTTCAGACGCCGGGTGCCAGGGGGGACGCAAAAACTTCTGAGGAGGACCTAGTTGAATGGCTAACGCAGGAAACCCAATCTTCTTCAGCTTCCGCTGCTAGTCCTCCTAACCTTGACGCACCATCTAAGTCCAGCTGTGCTTTGAGCAGGTCTCAAGTGACCAGTGCCACTCCGCCGCCTGTCGCCACCACCAACACTAGCACCACAGCCGCTTCACTTGATCTGTCACAGGAGTTATTGACACATCATTTGGAAGAAATGAGTGATGCGCAACCATCATTGACAGAGGATGTAGATAATAGTGATCAGTCTCAGGCAGGCAGCATTACTGACATGGAGGTACGGTGTGATGATGATGATGATGTTGTACCCGCTGCTGCTTCCTTTCTTGATGTTTCAGATACAAGTGAAGCGGTTGATGATGATGTGTCAGTGCAATATCCCTAAATCCCTTTTTTAGGAAAATTGTATGAGTGTAGGTATTCCTATTTATGCAATTCTCAATGAGCAATGAGAATAGATACCTCTTAGGAATATCAACTGTAAATAATAAAAGTTGGTGTGAGATGGGAGTCACAAGTAATAAGTTGGTATATACTTGGACAGGTTGTACTCACAGAAAATAGTAATTAGTTTTGAGTCTTTGTTAGAATCTGTTTTGTGTATAAAGTGATGAAACAAATATGATTGTTCTTAATTTCAATATGTAATATATCTTTGAGAATTTATGAATCCTTAAAAATAGTAGTACTGTTCAACTGTAAGATTTATATGGAGACCGTGGTAACAAAAGAAATAGAGCCTGGTTGACACTGTTTTATAAACAAATGAGGTTATCAGTCCTATGTTAGTTCCGGTGTTAATAAAGTCAGTTTATAGGAAATGCAACAATTGTTATTTAGTTCTTGACAAATAAAGAGTAATTGATACTTGCGGTTTCCTTGAATTGGTCTGGTAGTGTTGTAGCTATAAACGTCTCCGGTGTATGCTTATTATCCCTGCTTGTGAGCTGTGTTTGTTCAGGCAGCTTGTCGGGTGTTCCGTCTGCACACGCTGTAAGTGATGACGTCAGAGAAAGCCGGGATCTCAGGTTAGCTAATGAGAAACTTCTTGATTATACCTTTACACACAAGCGGTCAGATTAAGCTTATGTTGAAAGCTGTAGAAAGATTGTTTTTGGAGTTAAGACTTGAATCGGAGTTAAATCAAACAAAAACTATTTTAGTACTTTAGAGGTTTTATCCAGGATTTAGGAGAATGGTATCTGAAAGTTTCAGTGACGCTGATACCACACACTTGCAATAATCAAGCAATTGTATATTGCTTGAGTCCCTCCTTAAATAGGTGTTCCGGTTTTCAGTAGAGGTAGTCTTAAAGGGACAGGTTTTTAACAATAGGATATGTCTTAAAGGGACATAGAATATGACAGATCCCCCCTCTCAGGATGCCCTTCACCGTTCCGCAATCGCAGGTTTATTAGGGTATTTAGCATGAAATTCAGAAAGAAGACGTGGAGCGTGAACATCAGAGTAAGGAACCCATGAATCTTCCTCCGGACCATAGCCTTTCCAGTGTACCAAATATTCAACTCTTCTCCACCGTACACGGGAGTCAAGGATTTCTTCTATTTCGTAATCCGATTGATCTGGTTCGGTCATATCAGGAAGATTTGCATTTCTGATTTGTCCATCGTCTCTACCAAGATAGGGTTTCAATAAGGACACATGGAAGGACGGATGTATCCTCATTGTATTAGGAAGTTTCAATGTAACAGCATTAGGATTGATGACCTTTATGATTGTATAGGGACCGATGAATTGATTTGCTAGTTTTTTACAAGGTACTGTGAGTTTAAGGTTTTTTGTGGAAAGTAGAACACAATCTCCTACCTTGAATGTAGGAGGAGTACACCTTTTGATATTGTAGTATTTATTTTGTGTGGTTTTGGCTTCTTCTAGATGATTTCTTAAAAGAGTAAGTGAGGACTTAATGTTTTGGGTGTAATCCGATACAGTGGGGTTGATGGATACAAGGTCCCTACCTGGAAGAGACTTGGGATGGTATCCGTAGGTGGCATAGAAAGGTGAGATTCTTGTGGAGGAATTCATAGAGTTATTATAAGCGAATTCCGCAAGTGGTAACCATTCCACCCAATCTTCTTGGAGATGGGAGATATAACATCGAAGATACTGTTCCAGAGTTTGGTTTGTACGTTCAGTCAACCCATTGGATTGGGGGTGGAATGCAGTAGTAAATCTTGATGAAATTTGAAGAATTCTACACAATTCTTTCCAGAATCTGGAGGTGAATTGGGTGCCCCAGTCTGACACAATGGAATTGGGTAATCCATGAAGTTTCACAATTTGTGAAATGAATATCTTAGCAGTGTTGATGGCAGTAGGTAGAGATTTTAATGGTATAAAATGAGCTAATTTCGTCAGATGATCTACCACCACTAGAATGGTTGTAAACTGGTTAGAGGGTGGTAAATCAACGATGAAGTCCATGGCTATCATACTCCATGGAATATCAGGGATTGGTAATGGACACATAAGCCCAAATGGTTTATGGTGGTCTTTTTTGTTTCTTGCGCAAGTGTTACATTTCGTCACAAATTCTGCTACATCTTGTTTGAGATGTGGCCACCAGAAAGTTCTTTGAAGGAGTTCTACGGTTTTTGTAATGCCAGGATGTCCGGAGAGGGGTGTGTCGTGGTGATATTGTAGGAGTTCCTGGCGTAGGGATGCTGGTATGTAGGTTTTACCTTTATATAAGTATAATCCAAATTTTTTGTCTTGTTCACAATATGAAGGAATTTCTGTGTCGGCTTTTAAAGCTGATAATATATCTGTGAGTAGAGTAGTTGTAGAAACTACAATTTTGTGGGGAGGAATGAGATATTTTTTCTCAGAATCTTCAGTGATTGGTACAAGTGATCTGGATAGGGCATCGGCCTTTATATTCTTTGATCCGGGTCAATATGTAATAAGAAAATCGAAACGGTCAAGGAATAGTGCCCATCTGACCTGTCTTGATGAAAGTGTTTTATTATTCCTAAGATATTGAAGGTTTTTATGGTCGATGAAGATGTAGAATGGTTTAGAAGTGCCCTCAAGTAAATGTCTCCAATGTTCCAGAGCACATTTTATTGCTAACAGTTCTTTGTCTCCCACAGAATAGTTTTGTTCAGCATTAGTGAGTGTTCTTGAATAATAGGCGACAGGATGTAGATTTGGATTATTCAAGCTTTGTTGGGAGAGAACAGCTCCAATTCCAGTATTGGATGCATCAACCTCTACTGTATACTGGTAGTCTGGATGTGGAAGCTGTAATATTGGGGATGTTGAGAACTTTCTTTTTAAAAGTTGAAAAGCATTTTGAGCTTCTTTGTTCCATGAAAATCTTTGGTTACCTGTTAGTCTTGTTAATGGTTTGACAATTGTGGAGAAGTTTTTTATAAATCGTCTGTAAAAGTTCGCAAACCCCAGAAATCGTTGTAAAGACTTTACAGAAGTGGGTATTGTCCAGTTGATTATGGCAGATACCTTCTCTGGATCCATAGTTATACCGGTAGGTGAGATAATATAACCTAGGAATTTTATAGTCTTTACATGGAAGCAACACTTCTCCATCTTAGCGTATAGTTGGTGTTCCCTCAATCTAGCTAAGACCCACCTAACGTGTTTTACGTGTTCACTTAGGTTACGAGAGTAAATTAAAATGTCGTCCAAATATATGACTACGCACACATCCAAGAGATCTTTAAATATATCATTTATAAAATATTGGAATGTGGCTGGAGCATTTGTGAGGCCGAAAGGCATGACATTATATTGGAATAACCCATAACGGGTCCTAAAAGCCGTTTTCCATTCATCCCCGCTCTTCATCCTGATAAGGTTATATGCACCTTTTAGGTCTAATTTGGTGAATATTTTAGCTTCACTTAACCTTTCTAGAAGTTCTGGGATGAGAGGAAGTGGATATCTGTTCTTAACAGTTATAGAATTGAGAGCTCTGTAGTCAATAATAGGACGTCTGGTGCCATCTTTGTTTGTAACAAAAAAGATGCCAGCTGCTGCTGATGAGGTACTGGGAGAAATAAAACCTTTTCGTAGGTTGTCATCTAGGTATTCTCTCAATAACTGTAACTCTTTTTGTGATAAGGGGAATATCCTACCAAATGGATGACTGCACCAGGTTTCGTGTCTATTGGGCAGTCATATGGACGGTGAGGGGGTAAATTCTCTGCCTCTTTTAAATCGAACACGTCAGAGAATTCTGAATATTCTGATGGTAAGGCATTTTCAGCATGGTGGATCTGTATATATGGATAATAGGTTAGTGAACAGTAGGGAGATTCAAATTTAATTTCATTATTAGACCAATCAATTGAGGGGTTATGTTTTTTTAACCAAGGGTATCCCAATATGATGGGGTGTATGGAACCTGGAATAATGTCATAAGTTATATATTCTTTGTGACCAGTTTTAGTTGTGGTGAGAAGCGGAATGGTGTGATGTGTGATAGGCCCTTTTAAATAATTAGAACCATCAATAACTTTGAAATAGACAGGTATATCTTTCAACACACAAGGGATTTTATTTACAGTGACAACTTTTTGGTCTATGAACATTCCGAAGGCTCCAGAGTCAATCATAGCCTCGCTCTGGTAGAGGTGTTGGTCCCACTGTAAAGACATAGATATTGTCAAATTGGTATTTTTATCTGTTGAGGTAGTGGTAATACAGTCGAAAATCTTACCCTTCTTCTGATGGAGAAGACGACATGTAGACACACCATGATCTTTGTTTGCACAGTACATGCATAGGTTAGATAATCAACGTCTTGTCTTTTCATCTTGGGATAGAGGACCTTTGATAGCACCTACTTCCATTGCGACTGATGGAGTGTTGGGTTTTTCATAATGTGTAACATAATGTTTTCTTCCATATGTTTCAGGGTGTTGTCTTTCCAGCTTTCTTTCCCTGTAGCGGCGGTCCATTGAGATACAGATTTTTATTAAAGCATCCAAGGTTTCGGGTAACTCTATTCTGGAGAGTTCATCTTTGAGGTGTTCCGATAGCCCCAGCCTGAATTGATTCTTCAAGCTAATTATATTCCATTCAGAGTCGGTAGCCCAGAGTTGGAATTCGGCTATGTAGTCTTCTACCGCTCTTTTACCCTGTTTTAAGGATCTCAGGGCTTGTTCAGCGGTGCTTTGTTTATTGGTATCCTCATATAAGGTAGACATAGCTGTGAAAAAATTGTCTAATGAATCTAAAATAGGATCCCCAGACTCGAAGAAGCGATCTGCCCATGCTCTGGGTTCCCCACTCAGATACGAAATAGTAGTACAGACCTTGATTCTCTCAGTACTGTATGTTTTAGGTTTCATGTTAAATAATAACATACATGAATTCTTAAATTCACGGTATTTAGAACGAACCCCTGAAAATGGCTGAGGTGTGTTTATTTGGGGTTCAGGATGATCAGTAGATTTCTGTGTAAAGTAATCATTCATCAACCGTTTGAGAGTGTTATTCTCGGTTTGTAGTTCAGTTAGACCTTGTGCAAGTAATTCAACTTTTTGGTTAAGGGAGCCAATTTCATTGGACATTTGTGCAGGATCCATAATAGTAGTGGGCTTGATTATTCTGCAATATCCCTAAATCCCTTTTTTAGGAAAATTGTATGAGCGTAGGTATTCCTATTTATGCAATTCTCAATGAGCAATGAGAATTGATACCTCTTAGGAATATCAACTGTAAATAATAAAAGTTGGTGTGAGATGGGAGTCACAAGTAATAAGTTGGTATATACTTGGACAGGTTGTACTCACAGAAAATAGTAATTAGTTTTGAGTCTTTGTTAGAATCTGTTTTGCGTAAAGTGATGAAACAAATATGATTGTTCTTAATTTCAATATGTAATATATCTTTGAGAATTTATGAATCCTTAAAAATAGTAGTACTGTTCAACTGTAAGATTTATATGGAGACCGTGGTAACAAAAGAAATAGAGCCTGGTTGACACTGTTTTATAAACAAATGAGGTTATCAGTCCTATGTTAGTTCCGGTGTTAATAAAGTCAGTTTATAGGAAATGCAACAATTGTTATTTAGTTCTTGACAAATAAAGAGTAATTGATACTTGCTGTTTCCTTGAATTGGTCTGGTAGTGTTGTAGCTATAAATGTCTCCGGTGTATGCTTATTATCCCTGCTTGTGAGCTGTGTTTGTTCAGGCAGCTTGTCGGGTGTTCCGTCTGCACACGCTGTAAGTGATGACGTCAGAGAAAGCTGGGATCTCAGGTTAGCTAATGAGAAACTTCTTGATTATACCTTTACACACAAGCGGTCAGATTAAGCTTATGTTGAAAGCTGTAGAAAGATTGTTTTTGGAGTTAAGACTTGAATCGGAGTTAAATCAAACAAAAACTATTTTAGTACTTTAGAGGTTTTATCCAGGATTTAGGAGAATGGTATCTGAAAGTTTCAGTGACGCTGATACCTTACACTTGCAATAATCAAGCAATTGTATATTGCTTGAGTCCCTCCTTAAATAGGTGTTCCGGTTTTCAGTAGAGGTAGTCTTAAAGGGACAGGTTTTAACAATAGGATATGTCTTAAAGGGACATAGAATATGACATTCGGTGGATGTCACGTGGGTGCCTGCTAGAAGAGAAGAAGAGGGGGAAAGTTCAGATGGGGAGACAGAGAGGAGGAGGAGGAGGAGGAGACGATTTGGAAGCACGGGGAGGTCATCTCAAGGAGCTAGTGGCACAGTCAGACAGTATGCATCGTCACCAGGGGTCAGCCAAACAGCCCGCCGACGTCCATCAAAGCATGCTGTTGCCACCACCAGAATGCTGTCATCACAGAGCTCAGCAGTGTGGCATTTTTTTTGTGTGTCTGCCTCTGACAACAGCGATGCCATTTGCAACCTGTGCCAAAAGAAACTGAGTCGTGGGAAGTCCAACAGCCACCTAGGTACAACTGCTTTGCGAAGGCACATGGTCTCCCATCACAAAGGCTGATGGGAAGAACGCATGAGTAGAAGCAGCACACAAAGTGAAAGCCGCCCTCCTCCTCCTGCTCCAGCATCTTCAGCCACGTCAACCAGTGCTGTCCTCCTTGCCCCCTCTCAACCATCCTCCACTCAGTCTCTCTTACGTAGCAGTTCCTGGTCATCTGCCCACAGTCAGGTGTCTGTCAAGGACATGTTTGAGCGTAAGAAGCCAATTTCTCAAAGTCACCCCCTTGCCCGGCGTCTGACAGCTGGCTTGTCTGAACTCTTAGCCCGCCAGCTTTTACCATACAAGCTGGTGGAGTCTGATGCTTTCAAAAAATTTGTATCTATTGGGACACAGCAGTGGAAGGTACCTGGCAGAAATTTCTTTTCACAAAAGGCAATCACAAACCTGTACTCTGTTGTGAGAAAGGAAGTTATGGCATGTCTGGCACACAGCGTTGGGGCAAGGGTCCATATGACCACGGATAGCTGGTCTGCAAAGCATGGTCAGGGCAGGTATATCACCTACACTGCGCATTGGGTAAACCTGCTGACTTCTGACAAGCATGGAATGCGTGGCTCTGCAGAAGAGTTGGTGACACCGCCACGACTTGCAGGCAGGCCTGCTGCTACCTCCTCTACTCCTCCTACTCCATCCTCTTCCATAATCTCTTCCTCGGCTGAGTCCTCTTCAACTTCTGCGTCTTGCTCCACATCTATGGCACCCCTCCAGCTCCCCAGTTACTATGCTACATCCCGGCTACGGCAGTGTCACGCCGTCTTGGGGTTGACTTGCCTGAAAGCGGAGAGTCACACCGCACCAGCACTCCTGACCCTGAACGCACAGGTGGATCAGTGGCTGACTCTGCACCAACTGGAGATTGGCAAGGTTGTTTCTGACAATGGAAGTAATTTGGTGGCGGCATTGAAATTGGGCAAGTTGACACATGTGCCGTGCATGGCACATGTGTGTAATCTAATTGTACAACGATTTGTCCATAAGTACCCAGGCTTACAGGACGTCCTGAAGCAGGCCAGGAAGGTGTGTGGCCATTTCAGGTGTTCCTACACGGCCATGGCGCACTTGTCTGATATCCAGCGTTGAAACAACCTGCCAGTGAGGCGCTTGATTTGCGACAGCCCGACACGGTGGAATTCAACACTCCTAATGTTTGACCGCCTGCTCCAACAAGAAAAAGCTGTTAATGAGTATTTGTATGACCGGGGTGCAAGGACAGCCTCTGGGGAGCTGGGGATATTTTTGCCAAATTACTGGACGCTCATGCGCAATGCCTGGAGGCTCATGCGTCCTTTTGAGGAGGTGACAAACCTTGTCAGTCGCACCGAAGGCACCATCAGCGACATCATACCATTTGTTTTCTTCCTGGAGCGTGCCCTGCGAAGAATGCTGGATCAGGCAGTAGATGAGCGTGAAGAGGAAGCGGGAGAGTTGTGGTGTCCATCACCCCCGCAAACAGCCGAATCAGCATTGCTTGCTGGACCTGCGTCAACGCAGGAAGAGGATTGTGAGGAAGAGGAGTCAGATGAGGAATGTGGCTTTGGGGAGGATGAGGAGGAGGAAGACCGAGCACAACAGTCATCCCAGGGTGCTCGTTGTTGTCACCTCTCTGGTACCCGTGGTGTTGTACGTGGCTGGGGGGAAGAAGATACCATCAGTGAGATCAGTGAGGAGGAGGAACGCGACATGATTAGCTCAGCATCCAACCTTGTTCAAATGGGTTCTTTCATGTTGTCGTGCCTGTTGAGGGACCCTCGTATAAAAAAGCTGAAGGAGAATGACCTGTACTGGGTGTCCACGCTCCTTGACCCCCGGTATAAGCATAAAGTGCCTGAAATTTTACCAAATTCCCGCAAGTCGGAAAGGATGGAGCATTTTCATAATAAATTAAAAACTATGCTTTACACAGCGTATAAGGGTGATGTCACAGCACCACGGGAATGTAACAGGGGAAGAGATGAAATTAATCCTCCTCCTCCCACGACCACAGCGGCAAGGACCGGGCGCTTTCCTGACGTCTTGTTGATGGAGGACATGCGTACCTTTTTAACTCCCATGCACCATCAGAGCCTTTCAGGATCCAGCCTTAGAGAAAGACTCAACTGACAGGTAGCAGACTACCTAGCTTTAACTGCGGATCTCGACACTCTCAGGAGCGATGGACCCCTTGACTACTGGGTGTGCAGGCTGGACTTGTGGCCTGAGCTATCCCAATTTGCAATGGAACTTCTGGCCTGCCCCGCTTCAAGTGAACTGTCCGAAAGGACTTTTAGTGCAGCAGGAGGTTTTGTCACTGAGAAGAGAAGTTGCCTAGGTCAAAAAAGCCTTGACTATCTCACTTTTATAAAAATGAATGAGGGCTGGATCCCGAAGGGACTGACATTGGGCGATACATTTGAATAAAAAACTACTGATGATGATATGAGCTGGCTTGGGCTACAACTGGTACACAGGCTGGCCTTTTTTTTTTTGGTTATAAAGACGGAGGACTTGCTTGACTTATCCGCCAACAACTAGTGTTCAAGCCACAAGCTTTTAGGGCACTTTATAAATGTTTTACAAACATCAATTTTTCTGGACGCTGCTACAGCAGTTGCTACAACAATACCCCAATTTTTCAGTCATTTGTACATTCCTAATTTTTCTTGCCTCTGCTGCATCTCTGTGGGTACAAAACTCAAATAAAAAAAATAAGGCACATAACACTAGTGATTAAACTGTTACGAATTGTACAACTTAACACACCACTCATATCCGGTGGACCATTCAATTGAACGCAAAATGCAACAAATTTGAAAGAGTAGGACTGACCAAGCATCTTTATCCATCTCTTGGTTGCTCTAAATTATCTCCGTGTTCCATCTATGCCATACCTGTACTCTATTGTGCAAAAGGGTGGCATATGTTGTGTTTCATGCTGTTGTGCCTGTTGCGGGTCGTGGCCCATGATATAAAAAGGCTGAAGGAGAACGACCTGTAGTAATGGGTGCCCCATCCAGTTTTTAGAAAAATGTTCCTGGTTCCTCTCAATTATCTTTGGGTTTCTAAAATGGATGCCATACCTGTACTCACTTGTGCAAAAGGATGGCATATGTGGTGGTGTTTCCTGCAGTTGTTTCTGTTGAGGGTGCTGGACCCTCTTATAAAAAAGCTGAAGTAGAACGACCTGGAGTGGGAGTCCAAGCATGGTTTTTGGGGCTATTTCACTTTTACAAACAATTATCTGTGGGTTTCACAAATCAATGCCGTACCAGTACTCTATTGTTCCAAAGTATGCCATATGTTCTCTTTGCTGCTGGTATTTTGTTTGAGGGTCCTAGACACTCTTATAAAAAGGCCTAAGGTGAAAGAGGTGTACTGGGTGTCCACTCATTTTTCTTTTCTATTTCACATTTGACCAAAATTATCTCTGGTTTTGTAAAATCAATGCCGTACCTGTACTCTATTGTTCAAAAGGATGCCATAAGTCTTCTTTCCTGCTGGTGTTTTTTTTGAGTGTCCAGGACCCTCTTATAAAAAGGCCTAAGGAGAAAGAGGTGTACTGGTTGGCCACTCATTTTTATTTTTCTATTTAACAATTGACAAAAATGATCTCTGGGTTTGTAAAATCAATGCCGTACCTGTACTCTATTGTTCAAAAGGATGCCATACGTCCTCTTTCCTGCTGGTGTTTTTTTTGAGGGTCCAGTACCCTCTTATAAAAAGGCCTAAGGAGATAGAGGTGTACTGGGTGTCCATCGAATCATTTTTTTTAATTCAAATTTCCATTTGCAAAAAATTATCTATGGGTTTCTAAAATAAATGCCTTTCCTGTACTCTATTGTTCAAAAGTATGCCATATGTCCTCTTTCCTGCTGGTGTTTTTATTTAGGGTCCAGGACCCTCTTATAAAAATGCCTAAGGAGAAAGAGGTGTACTGGGTGTCCATCGAATCATTTTTTTAATTCAAATTTCCATTTAAAAAAAGATTTCTATGGGTTTCTAAAATCAATGCCTTTCCTGTACTCTATTTTTCAAAAGTATGCCATATGTCCTCTTTCCTGCTGGTGTTTTGTTTGATGGTCCTGGGCCCTCTTATAAAAATGCCTAAGGAGAAAGAATTGTACTGGGTGTCCATCCAATCATTTTTTTTAATTAAAATTCCCGGTTGCAACAAATTATCCCCGGGTTTCTAAAATCAATGCCTTTCCTATAATTTTTTTTTCACAAAGGATGCCATATGTCCTCTTTCCTACTGCTGGTTTTGTTGAGTGTCTTGGAGCCTCTGCTAAAAAGGCCTAAGGATAAAGAAGTGTAATGGGTGTCTATTCAATGTTTTTTTAGATTTCCTGGTTGTAACAAATTTTTTCTGTCTTTCTAAAATCAATGCCTTTCCTGTAATCTATTTTTCAAAAGGATGCCATATGTCCTCTTTCATGCTGTTCTTTCTGTTGAGGCTCCGGGACACTCTTATAAAAAGGCCTAAGGATAAAGAAGTGTACTGGGTGTATAATCTATGTTTTTTTAGATTTCACGGTTGCAACTAATGATCTCTGTGTTTCTAAAATCAATGCCTTTCCTGTAATCTAATTTTCTAAAGGATGCCATATGTCCTCTTTCATGATGCTGGTTTTGTGGAGGGTTCTGGAGCCTCTGCTAAAAAGGCCTAAGGATAAATAAGTGTACTTGGTGTATAATCGAAGTTTTTTGCGATTTCACGGTTGCAACTAATGATCTCTGTGTTTCTAAAATCAATGCCTTTCCTGTAATCTAATTTTCTAAAGGATGCCATATGTCCTCTTTCATGCTGCTGGTTTTGTGGAGGGTCCTGGAGCCTCTGCTAAAAAGGCCTAAGGATAAATAAGTGTACCTGGTGTATAATCAAAGTTTTTTGCGATTTCACGGTTGCAAATAATGATCTCTGTGTTTCTAAAATCATTGCCTTTCCTGTAATCTAATTTTCTAAAGGATGCCATATGTCCTCTTTCATGCTGCTGGTTTTGTGGAGGGTCCTGGAGCCTCTGCAAAAAGGCCTAAGGATAAATAAGTGTACTTGGTGTATAATCAAAGTTTTTTGCGATTTCACGGTTGCAACTAATGATCTCTGTGTTTCTAAAATCAATGCCTTTCCTGTAATCTAATTTTCTAAAGGATGCCATATGTCCTCTTTCATGCTGCTGGTTTTGTGGAGGGTCCTGGAGCCTCTGCGAAAAAGGCCTAAGGATAAATAAGTGTACTTGGTGTATAATCCAATTTTTTTGAGATTGCACGGTTGCAACTAATGATCTCTGTGTTTCTAAAATCAATGCCTTTCCAGAAATCTATTTTTCTAAAGGATGCCATATGTCCTCTTTACTGCTGCTGGTTTTGTTGAGGGTCCTGGAGCCTCTGCTACTAAGGCCTAAGGATAAATAAGTGTCCTGGTTGTCTAATCCATTTTTTTTTAGATTTCCCGGTTGCAACAAATTATCTCTGGGTTTCTAAAATCAATGCCTTTCCTGTAATCTATTAGTCACAAGGATGCCATATGTCCTCTTTCATGCTGTTGTTTCTGTTGAGGCTACGGGAGACTCTTCTAAAAAGGCCTAAGGATAAAGAAGTGTACTGGATGTATAATCTATATTTTTTTGGATTTCACGGTTGCAACTAATGATCTCTGTGTTTCTAAAATCAATGCCTTTCCTGTAATATAAATTTCTAAAGGATGCAATATGTCCTCTTTCATGTTGCTGGTTTTATGGAGGGTCCTGGAGCCTCTGCGAAAAAGGCCTAAGGATAAATAAGTGTACTTGGTGTATAATCCAATTTTTTTGAGATTGCACGGTTGCAACTAATGATCTCTGTGTTTCTAAAATCAATGCCTTTCCAGAAATCTATTTTTCTAAAGGATGCCATATGTCCTCTTTACTGCTGCTGGTTTTGTTGAGGGTCCTGGAGCCTCTGCTACTAAGGCCTAAGGATAAATAAGTGTCCTGGGTGTCTAATCCATTTTTTTTTAGATTTCCCGGTTGCAACAAATTATCTCTGGGTTTCTAAAATCAATGCCTTTCCTGTAATCTATTAGTCAAAAGGATACCATATGTCCTCTTTCATGCTGTTGTTTCTGTTGAGGCTACGGGAGACTCTTCTAAAAAGGCCTAAGGATAAAGAAGTGTACTGGGTGTATAATCTATGTTTTTTTAGATTTCACGGTTGCAACTAATGATCTCTGTGTTTCTAAAATCAATGCCTTTCCTGTAATATAAATTTCTAAAGGATGCCATATGTCCTCTTTCATGTTGCTGGTTTTGTGGAGGGTCCTGGAGCCTCTGCGAAAAAGGCCTAAGGATAAATAAGTGTACTTGGTGTATAATCCAATTCTTTTGAGATTGCACGGTTGCAACTAATGATCTCTGTGTTTCTAAAATCAATGCCTTTCCAGAAATCTATTTTTCTAAAGGATGCCATATGTCCTCTTTACTGCTGCTGGTTTTGTTGAGGGTCCTGGAGCCTCTGCTACTAAGGCCTAACGATAAATAAGTGTCCTGGGTGTCTAATCCATTTTTTTTAGATTTCCCGGTTGCAACAAATTATCTCTGGGTTTCTAAAATCAATGCCTTTCCTGTAATCTATTAGTCACAAGGATGCCATATGTCCTCTTTCATGCTGTTGTTTCTGTTGAGGCTACGGGAGACTCTTCTAAAAAGGCCTAAGGATAAAGAAGTGTACTGGGTGTATAATCTATGTTTTTTTAGATTTCACGTTTGCAAAAAATTATCCACGGGTTTCTAAAATCAATGCCTTTCCAGTAATCTATTATTCACAAGGATGCCATATGTACTTTTTGATGCTGTTGTTTCGGTTGAGGCTCCGGGAGCCTCTTATTAAAAAGGCCTAATGAAAAATAAGTGTACTGGGTGTCTAATCAATGTTTTTTTCTATTTACCGGTTGCAACTAATGATCTCTGTGTTTCTGAAATCAATGCCTTTCCTATAATCATTTTTTCAAAAGGATGCCATATGTCCTCTTTCCTGCTGCTGGTTTTGTCGAGGGTCCTGGAGCCTCTGCTGAGCATAATAACATTTTTTTTTTTTTATTTAACTTGACTTAATAACTGAAGCATGACTTCAGGAGTCAGGTGTGGTCGTAGGTAGTGGTTGTTGTTAGCAGATTATTTTTATTGCAAATTGCAATTGCCACAGCGTGCATAAAATGTGCGTCACTAGTCCAAATTTTAAGGTTTTTTTTTCATTCAGGATTAGTTTTGGGACCGGCGCAATATTGGAAAGGCAAAAAACAGGTCTCCGTACCCGTTGATATAAGGGGTGACTACTACTGCTTTTACCAGGCTCCGCTTGGATAGCCCCAGAAAGTGTGACTATGAATCCCAAAAAGAAAATTAAATTAAGGTTAAAACTAACCCCAAAGTAACTTGTAAGACCTGGAGCTCCTCAAACACACATCCTACCGCAACAGCTATAGGCTCCGCCACCCACAAATCTTAACTTTTTCAGGCAAATTGATATTGCCACAGCTGGAACAACAGTAAATAACATGTGCGTCACCACAGTCTCCGAAGCTGTTGTCGGATGTATACAAAAACACTGATAAAGTATTCCTTTTAGGAGCGCAAAGAGATGGCTACCGGAACACTCCAGAAACTTCACAAGAGTGGCTGTATTGTGTTTCTGGTGATGTTTGAGACATCTGGGTAGTGTACAGGGAGGGCAAAAATTGTCTCCATCTCTGTGCACCACAGGACAGGACATCCTTGTCATCCATAAGCACATGAAATTCCTGCATTTTCGTTGATTCAAGAAGTTCATTTTTTGTGGTGATAGATAGATAGAGTAGAGAATTAAATAAACTTTGGTTTCCTACCATACTCAAGACAATCTTGTATTTCAAACTTCGTACTTGCTGTGGGAAACAGTGGCCTGTCCATACCAGGAAGATGAGTTAGACAGAAGTAACAAGCTCTGCTTGCAGGTGACACATGTTTATCGTCAATCATCAAAGGGGTTGCATGCAGAATATGGCTGATGGCCCCTTATTCACATGTTTGTCCAGAGCCACAACATTTGCAAACAGCCAGAAGAAAGGTCGGTTCTCACCAGCCTTAAGTTGAGCTTCATTTACCAAATGCTGATATTCAAAAAAATAGACAAACAGTGCCTTAAATAACACATTTGCGATATGGATTCACCAGAGCAAGGTCATTGCAAGTACTAAGTTCCCACGATAACAAAATTAAAATGCAATCTTCACCTTCAGATTATTATTGTCACACTCCATTGTACTCCTATGCCCAGCTCCCTGCTCTTGTTTTTGTTGAGGGTCCTGGAGCTGAAAAGGCCTATGGATAATAAAGTGTACTGGGTGTCTGTTCAATGTTTTTTTTTATTTCCCGGTTGCAAGTAATTATCTCAGTGTTTCTAAAATCAATGCCTTTCCTGTAATCTATAATTCAAAAGGATGACATATGTCCTCTTTCATGCTGTTGTTTCGGTTGAGGCTCCGGGACCCTCGTATTAACAAGGCCTGAGGATAAATAAGTGTAACCGGTGTCTAATGAATGTTTTTTTCTAATTTCACGGTTGCAAATAATGATCTGTGGGTTTCTAAAATCAATGCCTTTCCTGTAATCTTTTATTCAAAAGGATGACATATCTCCTCTTTCATGCTGTTGTTTCGGTTGAGGCTCCGGGACACTCGTATTAAAAAGGCCTGAGGATAAATAAGTGTAACGGGTGTGTAATCAATGTTTTTTTCTATTTCACGGTTGCAAATAATGATCTGTGGGTTTCTAAAATCAATGCCTTTACTGTAATCTTTTATTCAAAAGGATGACATATCTCCTCTTTCATGCTGTTGTTTCGGTTGAGGCTCCGAGACCCTCGTATTAAAAAGGCCCGAGGATAAATAAGTGTAACGGGTGTGTAATCAATGTTTTTTTCTATTTCACGGTTGCAAATAATGATCTGTGGGTTTCTAAAATCAATGCCTTTCCTGTAATCTTTTATTCAAAAGGATGACATATCTCCTCTTTCATGCTGTTGTTTCGGTTGAGGCTCCGGGACACTCGTATTAAAAAGGCCTGAGGATAAATAAGTGTAACGGGTGTGTAATCAATGTTTTTTTTCTATTTCATGGTTGCAAATAATGATCTGTGGGTTTCTAAAATCAATGCCTTTACTGTAATCTTTTATTCAAAAGGATGACATATCTCCTCTTTCATGCTGTTGTTTCGGTTGAGGCTCCGGGACCCTCGTATTAAAAAGGCCTGAGGATAAATAAGTGTAACGGGTGTGTAATCAATGTTTTTTTCTATTTCACGGTTGCAAATAATGATCTGTGGGTTTCTAAAACCAATGCCTTTACTGTAATCTTTTATTCAAAAGGGTAACATATTTCCTCTTTCATGCTGTTGTTTCGGTTGAGGCTCCGGGACCCACGTATTAAAAAGGCCTGAGCATAAATAAGTGTCACGGGTGTCTAATCAATGTTTTTTTCTAATTTCACGGTTGCAAATAATGATCTGTGGGTTTCTAAAATCAATGCCTTTACTGTATTCTTTTATTCAAAAGGATGACATATCTCCTCTTTCATGCTGTTGTTTCGGTTGAGGCTCCGGGACCCTCGTATTATAAAGGCCTGAGGATAAATAAGTGTAACGGGTGTGTAATCAATGTTTTTTTCTATTTCACGGTTGCAAATAATGATCTGTGGGTTTCTAAAATCAATGCCTTTCCTGTAATCTTTTATTCAAAAGGATGACATATCTCCTCTTTCACGCTGTTGTTTCGGTTGAGGCTCCGGGACACTCGTATTAAAAAGGCCTGAAGATAAATAAGTGTAACGGGTGTGTAATCAATGTTTTTTTCTATTTCACGGTTGCAAATAATAATCTGTGGGTTTCTAAAATCAATGCCTTTACTGTAATCTTTTATTCAAAAGGATGACATATCTCCTCTTTCATGCTGTTGTTTCGGTTGAGGCTCCGGGACCCTCGTATTAAAAAGGCCTGAGGATAAATAAGTGTAACGGGTGTGTAATCAATGTTTTTTTCTATTTCACGGTTGCAAATAATGATCTGTGGGTTTCTAAAATCAATGCCTTTACTGTAATCTTTTATTCAAAAGGATGACATATCTCCTCTTTCATGCTGTTGTTTCGGTTGAGGCTCCGGGACCCTCGTATTAAAAAGGCCTGAGCATAAATAAGTGTCACGGGTGTCTAATCAATGTTTTTTTCTAATTTCACGGTTGCAAATAATGATCTGTGGGTTTCTAAAATCAATGCCTTTACTGTAATCTTTTATTCAAAAGGATGACATATCTCCTCTTTCATGCTGTTGTTTCGGTTGAGGCTCCGGGACCCTCGTATTAAAAAGGCCTGAGGATAAATAAGTGTAACGGGTGTGTAATCAATGTTTTTTTCTATTTCACGGTTGCAAATAATGATCTGTGTGTTTCTAAAATCAATGCCTTTCCTGTAATCTTTTATTCAAAAGGATGACATATCTCCTCTTTCATGCTGTTGTTTCGGTTGAGGCTCCGGGACCCTCGTATTAAAAAGGCCTGAGCATAAATAAGTGTAACGGGTGTCTAATCAATGTTTTTTTCTAATTTCATGGTTGCAAATAATGATCTGTGGGTTTCTAAAATCAATGCCTTTCCTGTAATCTATTATTCAAAAGGATGACATATCTCCTCTTTCATGCAGTTGTTTCGTATGAGGCTCCGGGACCCTCGTATTAAAAAGGCCTGAGGATAAATAAGTGTAACGGGTATCTATTGAATGTTTTTTTTTATTTCCCGGGTCATATAAATGATCTCTGGGATCCTAAAATCAATGCCTTTCCTGTAATCTATTATTCAAAAGGATGACAGTACTACCAAAATACAGCCAATGAAGGGCCTTAGGAAGACTGAACCAAGGTTGGACTGTAGTATTTGGTTAGGCTAATCATGATGGCCATGTAGACCACCACCACCGAGAGTCCTGGAAGTAACAGGGATGAGATGAAAGAGCTAAGAATAGTAGAACTTGAAACAACAGAGTTAGCCATGGGTGTTAGTGCAAAACCGATTGGCTTTTTTTTACTTTGGGTGCGGCTATTCATGCAGGCCATATAGAGCTGCCACCATTCGGGGTCGTATCAGCTATTAAACTAATAAGAACAGTACTACCAAAATACAGCCAATGAAGGGCCTTAGGAAGACTGAGCCAAGGTTGGATTGTAGTATTTGGTTAGGCTAATCATGATGGCCATGTAGACCACCACCACCGAGAGTCCTGGAAGTAACAGAGATGAGATGAAAGAAGTAAAAATATTAGAACTTGAAACAACAGAGTTAGCCATGGGTGTTAGTGCAAAACCGCTTGGCTTTTTTTTGGCTTTGGGTGCGGCTATTCATGCAGGCCATATAGAGCTGCCACCATTCGGTGTCGTATCAGCTATTAAACTAATAAGAACAGTACTACCAAAATACAGCCAATGAAGGGCCTTAGGAAGACTGAGCCAAGGTTGGATTGTAGTATTTGGTTAGGCTAATCATGATGGCCATGTAGACCACCACCACCGAGAGTCCTGGAAGTAACAGGGATGAGATGAAAGAAGTAAAAATATTAGAACTTGAAACAACAGAGTTCGCCATGGGTGTTAGTGCAAAACCGCTTGGCTTTTTTTGGCTTTGGGTGCGGCTATTCATGCAGGCCATATAGAGCTGCCACCATTCGGTGTCGTATCAGCTATTAAACTAATAAGAACAGTACTACCAAAATACAGCCAATGAAGGGCCTTAGGAAGACTGAGCCAAGGTTGGATTGTAGTATTTGGTTAGGCTAATCATGATGGCCATGTAGACCACCACCACCGAGAGTCCTGGAAGTAACAGGGATGAGATGAAAGAAGTAAAAATATTAGAACTTGAAACAACAGAGTTAGCCATGGGTGTTAGTGCAAAACCGCTTGGCTTTTTTTTGGCTTTGGGTGCGGCTATTCATGCAGGCCATATAGAGCTGCCACCATTCGGTGTCGTATCAGCTATTAAACTAATAAGAACAGTACTATCAAAATACAGCCAATGAAGGGCCTTAGGAAGATTGAGCCAAGGTTGGATTGTAGTATTTGGTTAGGCTAATCATGATGGTCATGTAGACCACCACCACCGAGAGTCCTGGAAGTAACAGGGATGAGATGAAAGAAGTAAAAATATTAGAACTTGAAACAACAGAGTTAGCCATGGGTGTTAGTGCAAAACCGCTTGGCTTTTTTTTGGCTTTGGGTGCGGTTATTCATGCAGGCCATATAGAGCTGCCACCATTCGTTGTCATATCAGCTATTAAACTAATAAGAACAGTACTACCAAAATACAGCCAATGAAGGGCCTTAGGAAGACTGAGCCAAGGTTGGATTGTAGTATTTGGTTAGGCTAATTATGATGGCCATGTAGACCACCACCACCGAGAGTCCTGGAAATAACAGGGATGATGAGATGAAAGTGCTAAGAATAGTACTACTTGAAACAACAGAGTTAGCCATGGGTGTTAATCCAAGACCGCTTGGATTTATTTTTGTATTAGGTGCGGCTAATCATGCAGGCCATATAGAGCTGCCACCATTCGGTGTTGTATCAGCTATAAAAATAATAAGAACTGTACTATCAAAATACAGACAATGAAGGGCCTATGAAGACTGAGCAAAGGTTGGATTGTAGTATTTTGTTCGGCTAATCATGATGGCCATGTAGACCACCCGTAACAGGGATGAAAGTGCTAAGAATTGTACTAATTGAAAAAAACGAGTTAGCCATGGGTGTTAGTCTAAGACCACTCGGCTTTTTTTTGGGGTTTGGGTGCAGCTAATCATGAAGGCCAGATAGACCTGCCACCATTTGGTGTTGTAACAGGTATGAAAATGCAAAGAACAGTACTACTTAACACAACCTACTTACCATGGGTTTCAGAGCATATGTTTGGTTGTTATATTTTGTAAGGGTAATCATGCAGGCCATATAGACCTCCACCGATAGGGTGAGTATGAGTAACAGCTATTAAAATGCGAAGGACATTACTAATTAACACAACAGGAGAAGAGGAGAAGAGGAGAAGAGAAAAAGAGGGATTTAGTCTGTTAGGTAATTGCTTAATTTCAGTTAAACAAATCGATCCTTTTTTATGCTGATATAGATCTGTATATGTAATTTTCCTGCTTTCCTTTTAGTATAAGTTTATTAATTGCATTGAGAAATGATTTATTATATTGCCAAAGATATGCTGGTTAAATTATGTATGTTTAAAGGATATAACCCTTACTAATTTCTATTTGTATATTGTAATTGCTGATCTATACAGGTGTTCGCTTTCCATAACTATAAATTGTGTGAGATAATAGGCCGTAATATCACTAATTATTATAAATATACACTTATAGTTTAAAAACAGTCACTTTAAAAAAAAAAAAACATACACATACATCACCAATACACTTGAAGCTTAACCTACAGTTTTTTCTTTTTTTAGGGACGTCAGTTCCCCTTGGATCTGATCACTTTTTTCACATTTTTTTTTTCTGTTTTTTTTTTTTGCTTTACTTTTCACACTCACTGTTAGTAATCACAGAGTATATGGAAAGATATATTATACACATGAAACAGAGTTCCCCCATAATGCCACCCAAAAGCAAGGATAGAAAGGTTAGGAGTGCGGATACCTCATTGGACCCCGTATCAGAGGGGGGTATATCCCATTTAGACATAGGTAGTTTAGTATCTCAATTAACCGACGTATTCACTCCTCAATTTGATATTATTAAGAAGGAGCTCATTAGTATTTCTACAGACATTATTTCTTTATCAAATGAGGTCAAGCAATTTGCCTCAAGGATATCAGAAGCGGAAAATAGGATCTCTGACTTAGAGGACCGGGTTAATGTCCAAGATAAAGTAATCCAAGATTATGATTGCAAGATTACTGGTTTACAATTCCGTCTGGAGGATCTCGAGGATCGCTCCAGACGGAATAATATAAGAATCATTGGTCTTCCTGAGTCCCCTGAGTAAAAGGATCTTATAAAAGTTACTTCTCTATTATTACCCAAAGCACTAGGTTTCCCTGAACAACAACTCCCCCTAGAGGTAGAAAGAGTTCATAGGGTCGGATATAGTAGAACAAATATGGCTAGGGGTGATAGAAGCAGAATGTGCATTTTTAAGCTGCTCAGATTTCAGGACAAAGTAAACCTGTTAAAAGCATATAGAAAGATGGGGGAATTTGTGTTTGAAAAAAACAAGTTATTAATGTTTCAAGATTTCTCAATAGAAACATCTACCAAAAGAAAACAGATGATCCCGCTATGTACCAAGATTATTGATAAAGGGTTTAAAGCCTGGGTTGTGTACCCCGCAAAGATTATGATAGAAGAAAACGGGGTTAGACGAATCTTTAATAACCCCCAAGAGGCCCATGAATTTATTAGTGCCCTGTAGTATATTAGGGAAATTAATTTATTCCAGATAGGAAAAATTATGTTAAGTAAGATGGATGCGCTATGTGCCTAGGTATGCTTTGATTTTTTTTGTTTTTGCTATGATGATTATAGATATGTTTTGGGTGGTTGCAGTGTACATTAATAGTGTTAAATGGAAAAAAGAATTTATATTGATGTTGAGCTTTTACTATTTTAAGATCGAATATTCTGCAGGTATAGGATGGGCAGTTTGTTTTTATTATGTAGGGTTCCCTTTTTTTTTTTTTTTCTCTTTTCTTCTCCTCTCCCTCACTTTCTCCTCCCACCTCTGGGTTTATAGTTAATTCAGACCATAGTTTAAAAGTGTTTTGTCGGTGTATCTATATTTTAAATATATCTAATGGCAGTCAGGATTAATATACTCTCCTGGAATGTAGGGGGCATTACGTCTCCCAGAAAACGCAAACTGATTATTAAACATCTGGTGAAATTTAATCCCGATATTGTGATGTTGCAGGAAACACATTTGAATTTGGCGGAAGCTATGAAATTAAAGTGTAAATGGGTAGGTGAATGTGTTGCAGCACTAGGAGTTAAAAGAAAATCAGGGGTAGCTATTTTGCTTCATAGAAATCTAGATTACAATATTGTGAAGAAGGAGACCGATCCAGAAGGAAGATACCTGATATTACATATTCAGATTAATAAGTGTAATTTTGTCATCTGCAATATATATGGTCCCAATTCTTTTTCCCCTATTTTTTTGGAAAATATTAGAAGTAAATTTTTTTTATTATTGGCAGCTAATTTAGTTTTATGGGGGGATTTTAATATGACGTTATGTCCTATTTTAGACAGATTGTCCTCAAAAAATTTACGTGAAAACAACAAAGTAGCAAAATACTTCAAATCTTTTTGCCATGAATTAAAATTAATTGATATATGGAGATTTAAAATTCCAGAATTGCGTAGTTTTTCTTGTGAGTCTAAATCCCACATGACATTCTGAGAATAGATATGTTTTTAATTTCTAAACCACTTGCTTTATGTAGATCAGAAGCAAATATCTATGATATTGTTATTTCTGACCATGCGGTAATCTCTTTCACATTGGTGGCCATCTCCCCCCCTAAGGCCCAGAATACGTCTTTTTTTTTCCCCTCGATTTTTGACTGACAGTCCTAGGTTTAGCAATTGGTTAAAACAGAAGTGGAAGGACTATGTTACCTTTAATATAGGGCAATTTAGTAAACCAGAGGTATTCTGGGAGGCAGCGAAAGCTGTATTAAGGGGGGAAATTAAACTCTATCTATCTGCTTGGAAGAAGAAAAAGCTGGAGCAGGAATTACAATTAACAGCACAAGTTAGAAATGCTCTTAGAAAATTTTATATTGATCAAACAAGAGATAATTGGGATAGATATTGTAAATTGAAAAGGGAAAGAGATATCTTTCTTAAACAAAGGTCACAGGAAGATGAATTAAAAATAAACTATCAATTTAGAGGACACTATGGGACCTCAGCCAAATTTTTGGCTAAAGTAGTTAAGGTGAGAAAAAGCAAGAATCTTATATCAACTATTAAAGTGGACAACATAAAGTATTCTAACACAGAGGATATTAGTCAGACGTTTTTAAACGTGTTTCAACGTCTTTATTCGGAAACACAGGTTAATGTGGACAATGCATCAAATTTTTGGGCGAGTGTTAATCTCCCTAGTATTTCGGAGGAGAATTTATCAGAGCTCAACAGACCCATCTCAGAGGAGGAAGTTCTTGAGGCTATACAATCAGCTAACCTTAATAAATCGCCAGGACCGGATGCTATCCCGATAGAATTTTACAAAATTCTGAAGGAAGAAGTAAAATTATCATTAGTGAATCTGTTTAATTATTATTTTTCTTCTGATAATTTAATGTCTAATTATTTCTCTGCCGCACGTATATCCTTGATTTTAAAGAAAGGTAAGGATCCGGAAGATCCAGGGTCGTATAGGCCTATATCAGTACTAAATGCTGATTATAAATTGCTGACTGCTATTATCTAGATTAGGCTGGCCAAGTTATTAGATGGGATTATTCATCCAGATCAAACTGGATTTATGAGGGATAGGAATTCTCTTAAGAATATACGTCAAGTTACTACATTTTTGGATTATGCATGGAATTTAGACTCTAAGAATGAACAATTTAAAAAGATTTCTGAAGCAGCTATTCTAACAGTAGATGCTGAGAAGGCCTTTGATGCAGTGAATTGGAACTATCTATTTACAGCATTGGAGCGGTTTGGATTCAAGAACCAGTTTCTGGAATTTGTTAGAAATTTATATAAAAATCCGATTTCATTTCTCTGCATCAATGGCCATTCTTCCCCATATATATCACTTAAAAGAGGGACAAGACAAGGGTGTCCCCTCTCCCCATTGCTTTTTAATTTAGCATTGGAGCCATTTGCTATTTTATTGTGGGATAGGCTATCAGGGATTCAATTGGGTTCCTTTAGGTTAAATACTCTCTTATATTCTGATGATCTGTTAATATTCTTGGATAAGGCGCAATATTCCATCCCCATATTGTTACAACTATTCAAAACTTTTTCCTCCTTTTCAGGATATAAAATAAATTTCGATAAGAGCAAACTCCTCTGGTTGTATAAGAAAGGATCCAATTGGGAAGATCATCCTTTTAAAGTGGTTGAGTTCTTCCGGTATCTAGGTATTACCTTCCATAGAAACCCAACAATTTGGTATAAATTAAATTTTCCTCCGATATTACAAAAAATTAAAAATGATCTTGAAAATTGGGCTTCGCTTCCTATCTCACTGACTGCGAGAATTAATTTGATTAAAACTATTATCTTTCCTAGAGTTTTATATCTCTTTCAAAACCTCCCGTTATTTATGACCAATAAAGATATCTGTAATGTACAGTCCTGGCTATCTAAATTTATATGGGGTAATAAGAAGCCAAGGATTAGTCTTAGTAGACTGATGCAAAAACGTTCTAGGGCAGGGCTTGCTTTGCCAGATTTTAGGCTTTATAATTTGTCTAGTTTAGTCAAATTGGCCCTCGATTGGATTACAGGGGTAGATAAGTTTGTGACAGTAGAGCTAGAATAATTTCTGATCTCCCCTTTCTCTTTGAAAGCTGTTCTTCATTGCCCGGTACAAAAGTTACCCTCAAATCTTAGTAAACTAATTTCCTTTAAAAATGTTATTATGGCTTGGCAAAAAATTTGTCGAATATTAAAAATTTCGCCATTTTTTTCGGAATTTCTTCCAATAGTAGGTAATCCGGAATTTACTCCGGGTATTAATCAGGGAGGCCTAGATTTGGAGTTTGGCGTTAGCCGTGAAAACCAGCGTTAGAGGCTCCTAACGCTGGTTTTAGGCTACCTCCGGTATTTGGAGTCACTCAAAATAGGGTCTAACGCTCACTTTTCAGCCGCGACTTTTCCATACCACAGATCCCCTTACGTAAATTGCGTATCCTATCTTTTCAATGGGATTTTTCTAACTCCGGTATTTAGAGTCGTGTCTGAAGTGAGCGTTAGACATCTAACGACAAAACTCCAGCCGCAGAAAAAAGTCAGTAGTTAAGAGCTTTATGGGCTAACGCCGGTTTATAAAGCTCTTAACTACTGTACTCTAAAGTACACTAACACCCATAAACTACCTATGTACCCCTAAACCGAGGTCCCCCCACATCGCCGACACTCGATTACATTTTTTTAACCCCTAATCTGCAGACCGCCACCTACGTTATACTTATGTACCCCTAATCTGCTGCCCCTAACACCGCCGACCCCTATATTATATTTATTAACCCCTAATCTGCCCCCCACAACGTCGCCGCCAGCTACCTACACTTATTAACCCCTAATATGCCGACCGCAAAGCGCCGCCACCTACGTTATCCTTATGTACCCCTAATCTGCTGCCCCTAACACCGCCGACCCCTATATTATATTTATTAACCCCTAATCTGCCCCCCTCAACGTCGCCTCCACCTGCCTACACTTATTAACCCCTAATCTGCCGACCGGACCTGAGCGCTACTATAATAAAGTTATTAACTCCTAATCCGCCTCACTAACACCTAACTTCAATTATTAACCCCTAATCTGCAGACTGGAGCTCACCGCTATTCTAATAAATGTATTAACCCCTAAAGCTAAGTCTAACCCTAACACTAACACCCCCCTAAGTTAAATATAATTTACATCTAACGAAATTAATTATCTCTTATTAAATAAATTATTCCTATTTAAAGCTAAATAAATATATTATAGCTATTTTAGGATTAATATTTATTTTACAGGCAACTTTGTAATTATTTTAACCATGTACAATAGCTATTAAATAGTTAAGAACTATTTAATAGTTACCTAGTTAAAATAATTACAAAATTACCTGTAAAATAAATCCTAACCTAAGTTACAATTAAACCTAACACTATACTATCATTAAATTAATTAAATAAAATACCTACAATTACCTACAATTAAACCTAACACTACACTATCAATACATTAATTAAATACAATACCTACAAATAACTACAATGAAATAAACTAACTAAAGTACAAAAAATAAAAAAGAACTAAGTTACAAAAAATAAAAAAATATTTACAAACATAAGAAAAATATTACAACAATTTTAAACTAATTACACCTACTCTAAGCCCCCTAATAAAATAACAAAGACCCCCAAAATAAAAAATGCCCTACCCTATTCTAAATTACTAAAGTTCAAAGCTCTTTTACCTTACCAGCCCTGAACAGGGCCCTTTGCGGGGCATGCCCCAAGAAGTTCAGCTCTTTTGCCTGTAAAAAAAAACATACAATACCCCCCCCCAACATTACAAACCACCACCCACATACCCCTAATCTAACCCAAATCCCCCTTAAATAAACCTAACACTAAGCCCCTGAAGATCATCCTACCTTGTCTTCACCTCACCAGGTATCACCGATCCATCCTGGCTCCAAAATCTTCATCCAACCCAAGCGGATTGGAACAGCCAATAGAATGCGAGCTCAATCTGATTGGCTGATTGGATCAGCCAATCGGATTGAACTTGATTCTGATTGGCTGATTCCATCAGCCAATCAGAATATTCCTACCTTAATTCCGATTGGCTGATAGAATCCTATCAGCCAATCGGAATTAGAGGGACGCTATCTTGGATGACTTCATTTAAAGGAACCGTCATTCGTCGTTCAGTCGTTGGCCAGGATGGATGTTCCGCGTCGGAGGTCTTCAGGATCCTGCCGCTCCGCTCCGGATGGATGACGATAGAAGATCCCGCTTGGATGAAGACTTCAATCGGATGGAAGACCTCTTCTGCCCTGCTTGGATGAAGACTTCAGCCGGATCATGGACCTCTTCAGCCCCCCGCTTGGGCTTGGATCAGGACATCGGAGGAGCTCTTCTGGATCAATTGGTGAACCTGGTATGGTGAAGATAAGGTAGGAAGATTTTCAGGGGCTTAGTGTTAGGTTTATTTAAGGGGGGTTTGGGTTAGATTAGGGGTATGTGGGTGGTGGGTTGTAATGTTGGGGGGGTATTGTGTTTATTTTTACAGGCAAAAGAGCTGAATTCTTTGGGGCATGCCCCGCAAAAGGCCCTTTTAAGGGCTGGTAAGGTAAACGAGCTTTTCTATTTTAATTTTAGAATAGGGTAGGGCATTTTTTTATTTTGGGGGGCTTTGTTATTTTATTAGGGGGCTTAGAGTAGGTGTAATTAGTTTAAAATTGTTGTAATATTTTTCTTATGTTTGTAAATATTTTTTTATTTTTTGTAACTTAGTTCTTTTTTATTTTTTGTACTTTAGATAGTTTATTTCATTGTATTTATTTGTAGATATTGTATTTAATTAATGTATTGATAGTATAGTGTTAGGTTTAATTGTAACTTAGGTTAGGATTTATTTTACAGGTGATTTTGTAATTATTTTAACTATTTTAGCTATTAAATAGTTCTTAACTATTTAATAGCTATTGTACCTGGTTAAAATAAATACAAAGTTACCTGTAAAATAAATATTAATCCTAAAATAGCTATAATATAATTATAATTTATATTGTAGCTATATTAGGATTTATTTTACAGGTAAGTATTTAGCTTTAAATAGGAATAATTTATTTAATAAGAGTTAATTAATTTCGTTAGATTAAAATTATATTTAATTTAGGGGGGTGTTAGTGTTAGGGTTAGACTTAGCTTTAGGGGTAAATACATTTATTAGAATAGTGGTGAGCTCCAGTTGGCAGATTAGGGGTTAATAATTGAAGTTAGGTGTCGGCGATGTTAGGGAGGGCAGATTAGGGGTTAATAAATATAATATAGGGGTCGGCGATGTTAGGGCAGCAGATTAGGGGTACATAGGGATAATGTAAGTAGCGGCGGTTTACGGAGCGGCAGATTAGGGGTTAATAATAATATGCAGGGGTCAGCGATAGCGGGGACGGCAGATTAGGGGTTAATAAGTGTAAGGTTAGGGGTGTTTAGACTCGGGGTACATGTTAGAGTGTTAGGTGCAGACGTAGGAAGTGTTTCCGCATAGCAAACAATGGGGCTGCGTTAGGAGCTGAACGCTGCTTTTTTGCAGGTGTTAGGTTTGTTTTCAGCTCAAACAGCCCCATTGTTTCCTATTGGGGAATCGTGCACAAGCACGTTTTTGAGGCTGGCCGCTTGCGTAAGCAACTCTGGTATCGAGAGTTGAAGCTGCATTAAAAATGCTCTACGCTCCTTTTTTGGAGCCTAACGCAGCCTTTATGTGGACTCTCAATACCAGAGTTATTTTTATGGTGCGGCCAGAAAAAAGCCGGCGTTAGCTACGCGGGTCGTTACCGACAAAACTCCAAATCTAGGCCGGAGTGTTTAGATTATGGGCTGAAGCTGGACTGACCTATGTTTATCAGTTATTTGATGATAATCAGTTGTTATCCTCAGAATTATTATTTCAAAGGTTTAACCTACATTGTTCGAATCTATTTGCCTATTTCCAGTTACGGCATTATATATTTACGCAAAAATGGAATACTGAATTTCTAAGGTATTGGTTGGATATTAAGAATATTATCTGGCAATTTTCTTTGGGTCAGTCTTCAATATCATTGATCTACGATATTCTTCTGGCTAGACAGGGTGAATTATGCGTAGATAAATTATATAACTATTGGAAGAAATACTTGCCTGAATTAGAGGAGAATAGGATTGAGCGAAGCTTTCTAGAGTTAGAAAAATTACAAGTCTCTATATCATGGAAAGAAGCGCATCTGAAATTAGTCAACAATTATTATCTTTCCCCAGATAAAATGGCCAGATTCTATCCTTCTCAGAATTATGCTTGCCCAAGGTGCTCTATGGATAGGGCGGATATTCTTCATATATTTTGGTCTTGTCCTAAGATCCAACAATATTGGCAAAAGATAAGATTCTGGTATAGTAAAATCTATAAAGATATGGCTCTATTTACTGTTGATGAGGTAGTTTTTCTAACTAATGTTGAGTTGCGCCCTAAAAGGGTGATAAAGATATTTAATACAATTATTATAACTGCGAGACAGCTAATTGCTAAAGGCTGGAAAGATCATACAGCCCCCCAGAGTTACAGGGTTCCTTAAAGAAATTCAGTTTCAAATTCTATTTGAATCCTTTCATACTAAATTTGCAGCTGAACGTAGGGTCAGGGCTTTCCTTCTGGATTGGTCTTCACTGATTATCTCTTACCCATTACAGATTCAAAGACGTATTTTACAACCTTTCTTAAATACTATAGCTTTCTTAGAATTGGTTATATTAGAATTATTTCCGCCAACATGGGTATCTGGTCCCCGGGAGATAACACTATGAAATAGTAACTATGTAACAACAAGGAGAGAAAGAGAAGAGGTAGGGTAAGTAAGAGAAGTAGGTAGTAGGTGGGAGGGGTGAGGGAGAGGGGAGAGAGAGAGAGAAAGTGTAAAGTATAGATTTTGTTTTATTTTTTTTTCCTCCTTTTTTTTTTTTTTTGTTCCCCTTTTCCATTTTTTTTGGTTTATTAGTTGTTTAATATTTATAAAATTTCCAGCGATATAGTTGGTCAGATTCTAAATGTCAGGTATTGGTATTTACTTGTCTTGTTATTCTTTCTTGGTATTACATACTATTATTATTCTTTATATATTTGCCTATGTATATTTATGAATGCCTTGCATGGCACAATGAAATGCAACTTGACATGTATTTATTTTTGTCGCTGGAACTAATAAAGATATTTTTTTTAAAAAAAGGTAGTACTTAAAACACAACCTAGTTAAAATAGGTAGCAGACCACATGTCTTATTATTATAATTTTTCAGGGTAATCTGGCAGGCCATATAGAACTCCCCCGATGGGGGGGGGGGGGGCAGGGATTAAAGTGCTAAGAAAAGTACTAATTAACACAAGCTAGTTGGGTCCAAGAACGCATGTTTGATTATTAGAATTTATATATATCTAACAAATCTATCTATTTCTCTTCTATCGATTCTATCTAACTATCAATCTATGTATATCTATCTATCCTATCAATCAATCTATCTTCTGTCCGGGATGTTTTGAGACAGCCACTTTGGGAATGTTAGTTGATTTAGACCCATTATGGCTTAAAAGCAGACTCTGCATCAACTATGTAATTTTCCATGAGAGTTTTGCCAGGGATCCCCCTCCAGCATGCAACAGTCCAGGTGTTAGTACCCTTGAAACAACTTTTCCATCACTATTGTGGCCAGAAAGAGTCCTTGTAGGTTTTAAAGTTCGCCTGCCTATTGAATTCAATGGCGGTTTGCGCGGTTCGCGCGTTCGCGAACAATACCGGAAGTTCGAGTCCGCCGTTCGCGAACCGAAAATTTTAGGTTCGCGACATCACTATTGATCATCCCACAAATAGAAGAGAACCCTTGCATCATACAATGAAATGTACTAAAACCCCTCTTTACATGGCTACCTTCAAAAAATAATATCTAATAATAATAATAATAATAATATCTAAGTAATCTATTACTTTAGAACATGTTACACACTTTTGATTTGTGATGACAAAACCTTTACAACGAAGCAATATTATGATGACCTTTAGATAACTGGTCCCTTTATGTAATGGTGCTGTAACTCAATGATTAGCACCAACACTGGCTAAGCATAATAGTTTTTTCAATAAATATTGTATAAGTATGTACTCATTTAACCAATTGTAATAGCAATGCAGAGTATATTGGTACTATATGGTGATAAATTAAGTTAGTTAGTATAGCAATTAATAACAATAACAATAATTTATTTTTGAAATTAAAAAATATAGTAATATTTTTTTTAAATTTGCCAAATAAAGAACAATCATATGCTCTATATAGGAATAACATAGCAGACAAAATCCAAAATGAGGTAAAGCCCCCCAGAAAAGAAAACATAAAACTAAATTTGAGGCAGTTATCAGTTTTAAAGTGAATGTAAATTTTGATGCTAAAGTGCCCGGTTTTAAAAAATTCAATTAAAAACAGGGGCACTTTAATTCATCAAAATTTACATTTCACTCGTAAAAAGTAATTACCTTTTAATCTTGACAGCCGCTCCAACTTCCCCTGGTCGTCACAAAGCCATTTCTGACATCAGAAATTATGGATTGGTCATCCTCCAATCACTGCTCCCCCCCGTGGGAGTCAGTGTTTGATTCGAAGCCGTGATTGGAGGAAACCAGATTCCTCATTTTAGACCCAGGAAGAGGCTTTGCAACGGGTGGAGGAAGCTGGAGCGGCTGTCAAGATTAAAAGATAAGTATTTTTTCACAACACGAGTGAAATGTAATTTTGTTGAATTAAAGTGCCCCTGTTTTTAATCGAATTTGTAAAAACCGGGCACTATAGCATCAACATTTACATTCACTTTAATATTAGGTTTAACCCCTTAACGACTGAGGACGTGCAGGGTACGTCCTCAGAAAAAAGGCAGTTAATGCCTGAGAACGTACCCTGCACGTCCTCAGTGTGGAAAGCAGCTGGAAGCGATCCTGCTCGCTTCCAGCTGCTTTCCGGTTATTGCAGTGATGCCTCGATATGGAGGCATCCTGCAATAACCTTTTTAAGTCATCCGGTGCAGAGAGAGCCACTCTGTGGCCCTCTCTGCACCGGAGATCGGTTGCTCCATGTGTTGGTGGGTGGGAGCCGGACCGGGAGGCGGGTGGCGGCCATTGATGGCCCTGTGGATGTGAAGGGGGGCGGGATCGTGGGCGGGGGTGGCTGGGGGCGCGCACGGGCACGCGCGCGTGCACGGGAGGGTGGGGGCGGGCGCGTGCACGGGGAGGGAGCGGGTGGGAACCGCTACACTGCAGAAAATAGGGAAATAAAAAATATATAATAAATGAAAATAAAAACAATCAGCAAGGTGGTGGGGGTTTGTCTGTGGGGGGTGGGGGGGGGGAAGCTACACTACAGAAAAAACAAAAAAAACAAAAAAAAAAAGCACTTTTTATTGTAAACTGGGTACTGGCAGACAGCTGCCAGTACCCAAGATGGCCCCCAATAAGGCAGAGGGGAGGGTTAGAGAGCGGTTTTAGGGGGGATCAGGGAGGTTGGGGGCTAAGGGGGGGATCCTACACAGTAGCATATGTAAATATGCTAAAAAAAATTTCATTTTTTTTTTAAAAACCCTTTTATTTTAGTACTGGCAGACTTTCTGCCAGTACTTAAGATGGCGGGGACAATTGTGGGGTGGGGGAGGGAAGGGAGCTGTTTGGGAGGGATCAGGGGGTGGGATGTGTCAGATGGGAGGCTGATCTCTACACTAAAGCTAAAATTAACCCTGCAAGCTCACTACAAACTCCCTAATTAACCCTTTCACTGCTAGCCATAATACACGTGTGAGGCGCAACAGGATTTAGTGGCCTTCTAATTACCAGAAAGCAACGCCAAAGTCATATATGTCTGCTATTTCTGAACAAAGGGGATCCCAGACAAGCATTTACAACCATTTGTGCCATAATTGCACAAGCTGTTTGTAAATGATTTCAGTGAGAAACCTAAAATTGTGAAAAATTTTACGTTTTTTTTAATTTGATCGCATTTGGCGGTGAAATGGTGGCATGAAATATACCAAAATGTGCCTAGATCAATACTTGGGGTTGTCTACTACACTACACTAAAGCTAAAATTAACCCTACAAGCTCCCTAAAAGCTCCCTAATTAACCCCTTAACTGCTGGGCATGATACACTTGTGGTGCGCAGTGGCATTTAGCGGCCTTCTAATTACCAAAAAGCAACGCCAAAGCCATATATGTGTGCTATTTCTGAACAAAGGGGATCCCAGAGAAGAATTTACAACCATTTATGCCATAATTGCACAAGCTGTTTGTAAATGATTTCAGTGAGAAACCTAAAGTTTGTGAAAAAATTTGTGAAAAAGTGAACAATTTTTTGTATTTGATCGCATTTGGCGGTGAAATGGTGGTATGAAATATACCAAAATTGGCCTAGATCAATACTTTGGGATGTCTACTAAAAAAAAATATATACATGTCAAGGGATATTCAGGGATTCCTGAAAGATATCAGTGTTCTAATGTAACTAGCGCTAATTTTGGAACAAAATGGTTTGGAAATAGCAAAGTGCTACTTGTATTTATGGCCCTATAACTTGCAAAAAAAGCAAAGAACATGTAAACATTGGGTATTTCTAAACTCAGGACAAAATTTAGAAACTATTTAGCATGGGTGTTTTTTGGTGGTTTTAGATATGTAACAGATTTTGGGGGTCAAAGTTAGAAAAAGTGTGTTTTTTTTCCATTTTTCCTCATATTTTATCATTTTTTATAGTAAATTATAAGATATGATGAAAATAATGGTATCTTTAGAAAGTCCATTTAATGGCGAGAAAAACGGTATATAATATGTGTGGGTACAGTAAATGAGTAAGAAGAAAATTACAGCTAAACACAAACACCGCAAAAATGTAAAAATAACCTTGGTCCCAAACGGACAGAAAATGGAAAAGTGCTCTGGTCACTAAGGGGTTAATACTGAAACTAGTGAATGTACAAATAACACGCACAACAAGTGCTTAGAATGATCAGACTGGGGTTGGTTCCTTAGTGAAGGAAGCATTTCTTAAACAAAGGAAGTCTTTCTCTGTCACCCTATCAAACTTTCCCTTCACAAAGTAAATCTTGATTCTGCTTACATCACCATAAGGTAATTTTTAAGGAAAACTTCAAACTACATGTTAGAATTCTCCTCATATTTATGTTCTTTTTGGGGTGAAATTGTGGATTTATTTGAAGCATAATGTATTTTACATGCTAATTTATGTTTTAAAAATAAGCTGGGTTTTGTATACAGCTTTAAGGGCTGTATATACATAGTTGTGACAGATATTGATTGTAATAATGGTAAACATTCTGAAAAAAAAAATAATGTTGCGCATAAACAACAAAACTCTTCTGATTCCTCGTGAAGGGTTCATATATGACACTGAGCCCTCTCACCTCTGTATTTATTGCTTAGTTATCTTTTCAATTTGGATTCTTTAAAATAATCTGTAAAAAGAAGGAAAAACTGGATGAGGCCCAGACCTAGAGTAAGGGAGATGTGTTGTTAACACTGGAAGAGGCTACAGATAAATACTGTGACCAGGATTAAATGGGCATGAAACCCATTTATTTATGATTTGAAACAACTTTCCAATGTGCTTCTGTTATCTAATTGTTTTTGTTTTCTTGGTATCCTTTGTTGAAAATGATACCTGGATAGGCTCAGGAGCTGCTGATTGGTGGTTGTACACATATGCTGCATGTTATTGGCTTACCCAATGTGCTAAGCTAGCTCCCAGTAGCGTACTGCTGCTTCTTTAACAACAGATACCAAGACAATGAAGCAAATTTGAAAATAGAAGTAAATTGCAAAGTTGTTTAGTATTCTCTATCTGAATCTAGAAAGACAAATGTTGGGTTTTGAGTCCCTTTATGGTGACAAAAAGCCTTTTAAGTGGTGCTGAGATGTGAGGTCTTGCAGTCAATATTGGGAGGTGTTAAGAAAGTTCACCTTGTGTGATAGGGGGGTGGGTGAGTGCACTTAAAGGGTCCTGTTGCTTGGGCTACTTGGTTGATTGAAGATTAAAAAAGGAAGGAGCTACTAGTCATATGATGACTGTTTTTTTTTTTTTTTGCAATAGGTCCAGGGGGCTGTGGTTGACTACAATAGAGGTGTGACAATTACCTTCGCTGCCATTCCCTTACTATCTGAATTGCTGCCAGAATATTTCATGGCTGCTGAAGTAAATCCTTCCTATTTTATTATTTTAACTAACCTGATGTGCTTTCCTGGCTGGTACAAGGAGTTTCTTTCCTGAGACTTCTGTCCTTGCTATTTGAATGTACTTCTACTGATATCCTGAACGTGTGCCGTACCTTATTAATACTTATTTGCCATTACTGCTATTTGACTTGCATCCTGGATTTTGAATGGCTAATTCAGCCAAAACCCTTATTACTATACCCTGGACTTTGTCTATTAAACTGTAAGCTTTAATTGATTGTGCTGTTACCACTATACCTGGATATCCTTATTTTCAAATGCAGTTTCCTTTACTTATTTGCTTATTTCCTGGACTTTGATTGGTAAATTAAGTCAAACCTTTACTACTGCACACCATAATGACTGACTTTGCCTGATAACTATTTCCTTTAATTGTTTGTGCAATTATCACATTACTTGTGGATATCCTTATTTGTCTTTACAAGCTTTTATTTCTATTTGTTTTGCATTCTGGGCTCTGATTGACTAATTCAGCCAAAACCTCCTTTAATGCTGCACCTTAATAAACCCTTTTTACTGCACCCAGCGTGGGTTCCGTGTCACTAGTGCTCTTTGCCTTAACTAGAATTGTTACAAGAGGGGAGCAGATTGATAGAAATAGGGAAAACGGGATTCATTGAAATGGTGGTCTGAATTAAATGGGGTGGGCTGGTGTTAATTGTGGTTGGGGAGTCATGGTTAAAAGCAACAGAAAGCTCAGAATTAATATAAAAAAGAGGTTAGGGATTTATATAGATGGGTGACTGTGTTTAACTTGAATAGAGGAACCAGTGTCAATACTGGTAGGAGGACCAGCGTAAAAAGTAATCAGGTTGTAAGGGTTAAAATAAAATGGCAGCTATTATTTAGTAGCATGAAAACAGTGCCCTGTAAAAAAAACAATAGCTATAGTATACAGCCACAGTTGTTAACTAGCTATTACAAATATGCTGTTTCAAATTATTCTTACAAATGGCTCCCTATTTGCAACTGATTTGATATCTAGTATTATGTCTCTTAGGTTTCAGGAATTCAATGCATCATACATTGTATATTATACACAGTCTTAGGGCTCTGTTGACCATGCATCCCCAATAGAATTTAACTGTAAAACATCTAAATCAATTTAATTAAAAATATCTTTGTTTAATGGATACCTTTTTTATCTGCTTTGGTGCTTAAGATATTAAGAAAATTTCAACCTAATTAATCAATTATTTTAATTAATATAAGGTTATTTTTATTCAATCTGTGCTATACTATTTGTATCCACATTGTGTCATGAGTAAAGTGCCAAAGAAGAGGAAGTGAAATTTATACTGGAATTATTCTCTGCTGACAACTGTAAATATCATATCAAGCCTACTAATCACCTGAAAATGGGAAGAATCCCTTTGCTCTCAGCCAAGCCCACTACACCACTGCTATCCTATTTCAGAAGAATTGTCATAAATCATTTTCATCTGTTTAAGAAACATCTTATCTCTTGCACATAGTATCTTATAACACACTAAGATGAATAAAATATGGCCATTTCTTACTTATATTCATCTATTTTTTCTTACTTGTTTTTTTAATCTAATTTTGAAATCTTAGTATACAACCCACAATAATTTAATAGCAAAATTATAAGAAAAACATAATTTATGTAAGAATTTACCTGATAAATTAATTTCTTTCTTATTGGCAAGAGTCCATGATCTAGTGACGTATGGGATATACAATCCTACCAGGAGGGGCAAAGTTTCCCAAACTTCAAAATGCCTATAAATACACTCCTCACCACACCCACAATTCAGTTTAATGAATGGACAAGTAGTGGGGTGATAAAGAAAGGAGTAAAAAGCATCAACAAAGACTTTTGGAAATAATTGTGCTTTATACAAAAAATCATAACCACCATAAAAAGGGTGGGCTTCATGGACTCTTGCCAATATGAAAGAAATTAATTTATCAGGTAAATTCTTACATAAATTATGTTTTCTTTCATGTAATTGGCAAGAGTCCATGAGCTAGTGACGTATGGGATATCAATACCCAAGATGTGGAACTCCACTCAAGAGTCACTAGAGAGGGAGGGATAAAAATAAACAACAGCCATTTCCGCTGAAAAAATAATCCACAACCCAAAATACAAGTTATTCTTATACTGAAAAGAAAAACTTAAAACATCAGCAGAAGAATCAAACTGAAACAGCTGCCTGAAAAACTTTTCTACCAAAAACTGCTTCTGAAGAAGCAAATACATCAAAACGGTAGAATTTAGTAAATGTATGAGGACCAAGTTGCAGCTTTGCAAATCTGATCAACTGAAGCTTCATTCTTAAAAGCCCACGAAGTGGAAACTGATCTAGTAGAATGAGCTGTAATTCTCTGAGGCGGGGCCTGACCCGACTCCAAATAAGCTTGAAGAATCAAAAGCTTTAACCAAGAAGCCAAGGAAATAGCAGAGGCCTTCTGACCTTTCCTAGGACCAGAAAATATAACAAATAGACTAGAAGTCTTCCTGAAATCTTTAGTAGCTTTAACATAATATTTCAAAGCTGTCACCACATCCAAAGAATGTAAGGATCTTTAAAGAATTCTTAGGATTAGGACACAAGGAAGAGACAACAATTTCTCTACTAATGCTGTTAGAATTCACAACCTTAGGTAAAAATTTAAATGAAGTCCGCAAACCTGCCTTATCCTGATGAAAAATCAGAAAAGGAGACTCACAAGAAAGAGCAGCGAGCTCAGAAACTCTTCTAGCAGAAGAGATGGCCAAAAGGAACAACACTTTCCAAGAAAGTAGTTTAATGTCCAAAGAGTGCATAGGCTCAAATGGAGGAGCCTGTAATGCCTTCAAAACCAAATTAAGACTCCAAGGAGGAGAAATTGATTTAATGACAGGCTTAATACGAACTAAAGCCTGAACAAAACAGTGAATATCAGGAAGATTAGCAATCTTTCTGTGAAATAAAACAGAAAGAGCAGAGATTTGTCCCTTCAAGGAACTTGCAGACAAACCCCTATCCAAACCATCCTGAAGAAACTGTAAAATTCTAGGAATTCTAAAAGAATGCCAAGAGAATTTATGAGAAGAACACCATGAAATGTAACCCTTCCAAACTCGATAATAAATCTTTCTAGAAACAGATTTACAAGCTTGTAACATAGTATTAATCACTGAGTCAGAGAAACCTCTATGACTTAGCACTAAGCGTTCAATTTCCATACCTTCAAATTTAATGATTTGAGATCCTGATGGAAAAACGGACCTTGAGACAGTAGGTCCGGCCTTAACGGAAGTGGCCAAGGTTGGCAACTGGACATCCGAACAAGATCCACATACCAAAACCTGTGGGGCCATGCTGGAGCCACCAGCAACACAAACGATTGTTCTATGATGATTTTGGAGATCACTCTTGGAAGAAGAACTAGAGGCGGGAAAATATAAGCAGGTTGATAACACCAAGGAAGTGTCAGCGCATCCACTGCTTCCGCCTGAAAATCCCTGGACCTGGACAGGTATCTGGGAAGTTTCTTGTTTAGATGAGAGGCCATCAGATCTATCTCTGGAAGACCCCACATCTGAACAATCTGAGAAAACACATCTGGATGGAGGGACCACTCCCCCGGATGTAAAGTCTGATGGCTGAGATAATCCGCCTCCCAATTGTCTACACCTGGGATATGAACCACAGAAATTAGACAGGAGCTGGATTCCGCCCACGCAAGAATTCGAGATACTTCTTTCATAGCTTGGGGACTGCGAGTCCCGCCCTGATGATTGACATATGCCATTGTTGTGATATTGTCTGTCTGAAAACAGATGAATGGTTCTCTCTTCAACAGAGGCCAAAATTAAAGAGCTTTGAGAATTGCACTGAGTTCTAAAATATTGATTGGTAATCTTGCCTCTTGAGATTTCTAAACCTCTTGTGCTGTCAAAGATTCCCAGACAGCTCCCCAACCTGAAAGACTCGCATCTGTTGTGATCACACCACATCAGAGAGTGTCGAACATTGGGATTTAAGGATATTTATTGTGATATATTTGTATAATCCCGGCACCATTGATTCAGCATACAAAGCTGGAGAGGTCGCATTTGAAAATGAGCAAAGGGAATCGTGTCCGATGCTGCAGTCATGAGACTTAAAACTTTCATGCACACAGCCACTGAAGGGAATGACTGAGACTGAAGGTGCCGATGGGCTGCAACCAATTTTAAACGTCTCTTGTCTGTTAGAGTCTAACTGGAAACCTAAAAAGGTAACCCTTGTCTGAGGAGTCAAGGAACTTTTTGGTAAATTGATCCTCCAACCATGTTTTCGAAGAAACAACACTAGTTGATTCATGTGAGATTCTGCAGAACGTAAAGACTGAGCTAGTACCAAGATATTGTCCAAATAAGGAAACACCGCAATACCCTGTTCTCTGATTACAGAGAGAAGGGCACCCAGAAACTTTGAAAAGATTCTTGGAGCTGTTGCTAGGCCAAATGGAAGAGCAACAAATTGGTAATGCTTGTCTAGAAAAGAGAATCTCAGGAACTGATAATGTTCTGGATGAATCGGAATATGAAGGTATGCATCCTGCAAGTCTATTGTGGACATATAATGTCCTTGCTGAACAAAAGGCAGAATAGTCCTTATAGTCACCATCTTGAAAGTTGGTACTCTTACATAATGATTCAAAATTTTCAGATGCAGAACTGGTCTGAATGAATTTTCTTTCTTTGGGACAATGAATAGATTTGAATAAACCCCAGACCTTGTTCCTGAAAAGGAACTGGCATGATTACCCCTGAAACCTCCAGGTCTGAAACACAATTCAGGAAAGCCTGAGCTTTTACTGGATTTACTGGGATGCATGAGAGAAAAAATCTTCTCACAGGAGGTCTTACTCTGAATCCTATTTGGTACCCCTGAGAGACAATGCTCTGAATCCATTGATTTTGGACAGAATTTATTAAAAAATCCATGAAAAACCTTCATCTGCCCCCTACCAGCTGCGCTGGAATGAGGGCCGCACCTTCATGCGGACTTAGGGGCTGACTTTGGTTTCTTAAAAGGCTTGGATTTATTCCAATTTGAGGAAGGCTTCCAATTGGAAACAGATTCCTTGGGGAAGGATTAGGTTTTTGTTCCTTATTTTGACGAAAGTAATGAAAACGAATAGAAGCCCTAGAATTACCATTAGGTTTTTTTATCCTGAGGCAAAAAACTCCCTTTCCCCCAGTAACAGTTGAAATAATGGAATCCAACTGAGAACCAAATAAATTATTACCTTGGAAAGAAAGAGATAGTAATCTAGACTTAGATGTCATATCAGCATTCCAAGATTTAAGCCACAAAGCCCTTCTAGCTAAAATAGCTAAAGACATGGATCTAACATACATCTTGATAATATCAAAAATAGCATCACAAATAAAATGATTAGCATGTTGCAGTAAGCGAACAATGCTAGATAAGTCAGAATCCAATTCTTGTTGTGCTAAATTCTCCAACCAAAAAGTTGATGTAGCTGCAACATACATCAACCAAGGAAATTGCTGGCCTAAGAAGTTGACCTAAATATAAATAGGCTTTCCTTAGATAAGATTCAAGTTTCCTATCTAAAGGATCCTTAAAAGAAGTGCTATCTTCCATAGGAATAGTGGTACATTTATCAAGAGTAGAAATAGCCCCATCAACTTTGGGGATACAATTTTTTAAACCTTAAAGAAGGATTAAAAGGAGTACCCAGCTTATTCCATTCCTTAGAAATCATATCAGAAATAGCATCAGGAATAGGGAAAACCTCTGGAGTAACCATAGGAGGTTTAAAAACAGAATTTAAACATTTACTAGTTTTAATATAAAGAGGACTAACTTCCTCAATATCCAAAGTAATTAACACTTCTTTTAACAAAGAACGAATATAATCTATTTTAAATAAATAATAGATTTGTCAGTGTCAATATCTGAGGAAGGATCTTCTGAATCAGATAGATCCTCATCAGAGGAGGATAATTAATTATGTTGTCGGTCATTTGAAATTTCATCAACTTTATGAGAAGTTTTAAAAGACCTTTTACGTTTATTAGAAGGCGGAAATGCAGACAAAGCCTTCTGAATAGAATCAGTAACAAATTCTTTAAAATTCATAGGTATATCATGTACATTAGAAGTTGAAGGAACTGCAACTGGCAATGTACTATTACTGATGGACACATTGTCTGCATGTAAAAGTTTATCATGACAACTAATACAAATGACATTTGGAGATATAATCTCCACAATTTTACAACAAATGCACTTAGCTTTGGTAGAACCGATGTCAGGCAGCAAAGTTCCAACAGATACTTCTGAGACAGGATCAGATTGAGACATCTTGCAAAATGTAAAAGAAAAAACAACATATAAAGCAAAATTATCAATTTCCTTATACGACAGTTTCAGGAATGGGAAAAAAATGCAAATAGCATAGCCCTCTGATAAGAAAAAGGCAAGAGGCAAATAGCAATGGGGTAATAAATAATGAAAAAAATTGGGCGCCAAGTATGACGCACAATGTAACTGAAATTTTTTTGGTGCCAACCATGTCACTAATGACGCACCCTGTGTGAAAAACTCGGCGTCAACTATGACGGCGGAAATGACGAACTTGCATCAATGGACGAGCCTTTGGCGCCAAAAAAATTTGCGCCAAGAATGATGCAATAAAGTGTAGCATTTGGCGCACCCGCGAGCCTAATCCAGCCCGCAATTTGAAAATGTATGCAATTGAAAAAAGACTAAACCCCAGGTAAGAAAAAAAATTCTTAAAATTTACTTTCCCCAAATATGAAACTGACAATCTGCAAAAGGAAATACATGAACCTGACTCATGGCAAATATAAAAAAGAAGGTAGGTATAAGATTCAACGCTCAAATCTCAAATGCTATTCCCAAAAGGTAAGTGCACCTCCTAACATCAAACCAAAATAGACAAAGAACAAGGGGATGTGGGAACGCGCTATAAAAAACAGCATATGAGAGGTATAAAACTATATAAAGAATGTGATTTACACAAGAGTATAATATAAAAAAGTTTATAAATGTAATACAATTAGTGATGCCGGCATCTGATACAAAGTAAAATAGTACAATTAAAATAGGATAAGAATCAACATAAAATGTGAAACATCAGTGTGTAATGATGTAAGTAGCTAAGAAATAATATGTTGCAAAATAACACAATGTTAAAAATGAAACAAAGTCAATGTTACCGTCCTTTCACAATCAGGCCAGTGATTAAAGTGTCTGATCCAGCTGTTTATATGAATGCAGGTATAACTTGGGTGATTCCCTCTGGGTTGTTTATAAAACAGCGAAAAACTGACAAAATCTTCTGGCTTGTATCCAATGACTGTGAATTAAATTTCAAAGACACATTCACAGCCGTGTTTGCGGGATGTCCCGTGCTGTGAGCTGGTTCCGGTCAGGAGGTCAAAAGTGCAGGAGTAATGATAAGCAACGACAAACTTTGTTTCTTTGTAGTTAAAATGAATCAGACTGCTTATAACAAATGTGGGTCATGGGTGGGAATTACGCATATAGAGTCAATTCATATATTAAAGAGGCTCAATGCACCACACCTACCGCATATGTAAGTCAAGCAGATATATTGCAGGTAAAGTTTGTAACAGCGTCCATATTACTCAGATTCCAGTGCTGGACAGAAGAGAGTAGATCATGGGTATGATGGTATTTCCAAGAAAAAACAACTCTGTGCATTAGAGTTGGTCTCAACCACCTTACCTACTACTTAATTTCACAAGTAATGAGCAAATTTCTACGCGTTTCAGCCTAGTCAGGCCTTTATCATGGCAAATATAAGTACAATACATATATTTAGAACTTTATATTAATGCATAAAGTGCCAAACCATAGCTGAGGTGTCTTAAGTAATAAAAACATACTTACCGAAAGACACCCATCCACATATAGCAGATAGCCAAACCAGTACTGAAACAGTTATCAGTAGAGGTAATGGTACATGAGAGTATATTGTCGATCTGAAAAGGGAGGTATGAGATGAATCTCTACGACCGATAACAGAGAACCTATGAAATAGATCTCCCATGAGGAAAACCATTGCATTCAATAGGTGATACTCCCTTCACATCCCTCTGACATTCGCTGTACTCTGAGAGGAATCGGGCTTCAAAATGCTGAGAAGCGCATGTCAACGTAGAAATCTTAGCACAAACTTACTTCACCACCTCCATAGGAGGCAAAGTTTGTAAAAACTGAATTGTGGGTGTGGTGAGGGGTGTATTTATAGGCATTTTGAGGTTTGGGAAACTTTGCCCCTCCTGGTAGGATTGTATATCCCATACGTCACTAGCTCATGGACTCTTGCCAATTACATGAAAGAAATGAATACTTAGTGTCATAATTAAAAATAAAATAACACGTAAAGTAACACGTTTGTGGATTGTGTTTATTGTAAATCTGTACAGATGTATTGGAGCAGTGAAGAGTTTGATGTTATACAGACAATCCACACATCACGACTCACCCCAATGAAGAGATCACGATCAGTGGTTTTGTAATACAAAGAACGAAAGAATTACGGCAGCAACAAGCAGAGAAAAAAGTAAATTTAAAAATAAAATACTTTATTTGAACATATTTCTAAAAAGCCAATTTGGCAAAAAGTACAAGGGTAGCAGGTGAAAACCCTCCTTACATGTTTCGTGCCTGTACTCGGCACTTAATCATAGGAGTGTGATGTGATAGTACAACCCCGGCTATTTAAAGGGGAAGTACCCAATGATGGTAAAGCTATAGAAACACCTATGGAAAATAGTGTTAAAACTGCTTGCCCTCACCTGCACTATCTATGAACACAGAAAAGTATATTACATTTGAAAAGACGTATATATATATATATATATATGTATGCTAAATTACTTTTTGAAATGTACAAATGCACATATTTAACCAACAATTTCAACACAATACTATGTCTTTATAAATGCAGATTCAAAGTCAGCTCCTGCAGCAGAACTATGCTTATTATATTGTGTTAAATATATCCAATAACTAAGGAGAGTCTTAAATCAAAGGATGGGAAAATGTACTTATGCTTTCTTATTAATGTTTTTTGACATATTCCATTGTTTGTGCATTCCTAGTTAAACTAGGTATATAATATTTGATAATGAATATAAATGGAATATCTATCCCGAATTCAATATCCAGAAAAACTAAATTTCTATATACACTATTAAGCAATAGACCTTATCAAAATTCTTGTATAATAAATAAGCCTTAAATAGAAAGGCAAAAAGATTTTTTATATATATGAAAATAATTAATTATTCCACATAATAAGACATATCCCATTCCCTGTTCAAACCCTGTGGTGCTATTGTTTTAAGTTTATATATCCAAAATAATTCACGTTTAAGCAGCAATTTTTGTTTGTTGCCCCCTCTGATGGGTGACTGAATCTTGTCAATGACTTTAACAGTAATATGTGCTATGTGAGTCATATGTATTTGGTTAAAGTGAACTGCTACCGCCGAATCTTTGTTATAATTTTTAGTGTCCCTAATGTGTTCCCTAATTCGCGATCGGAGCTCCCTGGTCGTCTGACCAATATATTGTAGGGAGCAAAGAGAACATTCTATTAGATAGACCACAAATTCTGTCTTACAGTTTGCATAGAATTCCATATTATATCTTTCATGAGTTGCTGAACTAGTAAAGGTATCACTTTTTTCTATAACTTCACATGTAATGCACGGTCTAGTGCCACATTTGTATGTCCCCTTTGTCCTTATCCAATTACTCCCCTGTTTTTTTCTTGTAGTTGTATTTACCATACTGGGGACCAACCTGGTTCCCAGTGTCGGGGGCTTTTTGGACACAAATTTACATGTTTGAAAAATATTGCCCAAAGATTCATCTTCCTTTAATATATGCAGATGTTTTCTAAGAATAGCTGTGATTTCATTAAATTGTTTTGAATACTCGGTAGTAAAGACAATTTTATCCTTACTGAAATCCTGATCTGCTCTTTTCTTGGATGTTATTACTTCACTTTGGGTTTTATACTTAATCTTCTCGTGCGATTCATTAAGAATTTTCATCGAGTATCCTCTCTGCTTTAATCTATTTGTAAGATCAGTACATTGTGTATTAAATTTCTCATTGCAGTTAGTATTTCTTCTCATTCTAATATACTGAGCTTTGGGAATTGATCTAATTAAATGTGGAGGATGACATGATTTGGCATGGAGTATGGTATTTCCAGCTGTTGGTTTGCGATATGTGTCAGTCAATATTATACCTCTTTCCGGATCACCTATGAGTTCTAAATCTAAGAAACATATTTTATATTGTTGTAATTCACCTGTGAATCTCAGATTTAAGTCGTTAGTATTCACATACTCCAAAAAAGTGCTTAATTCAAGTTTATCCTCCACTATAAATATAAGATCATCTATGAATCGCATGTACTGAATAATGTGCTTTGCAAATGGATTAGACAAAGTGTAAAGGTATAGATCTTCCCACCACGCTACATACAGGTTGGCAAACGAGGGGGAAAATTTTGCCCCCATCGCTGTGCCACAAACCTGCACGTAATATTCATTATTGAACATAAAGAAATTATGTTTCAATAAGAATTCTATAATTTCACAAAAGAATAATTTGAATTCTAAAGAGTAACGTGTGGCTGTATCCAAAAAGTATCTGATAGCTTTTAATCCTAGTGCATGAGGTATACTTGAATAAAGAGAGGTGGCATCAATAGCCACCCATCTGAACTCCTTATTCCATTCAATATGTTCCAAACAATTCAACAAATGTGTTGAATCACGTAGATAGCTGTTGAGGCTTTTAACCAGGGGCTGGAGTATAGAATCTACCCATTCAGACAATGGCTCAAACATAGAGCCAATGCCTGAAATGATAGGTCTTCCTGGAGGAGAGGTCATGTTTTTATGTGTTTTAGGCACATGATGGAATATAGGCACTAATGGATAATCCGGTATCATATTTTTTACCTGTTCCTCAGTGAAGACATTGATAGCTATACCCTGTTCAACTATTGAATACAATTTAGCCTTAAATATCTGTGATGGATTTCTATCCAGCTTTCTGTATGTTTTAGTGTCTGACAGTTGTCTGTAAGCCTCATTGCAGTAGTAGTCCTTGTCTAGGACTACTACATTACCACCCTTGTCAGATGTTCTTATCACAATACTATCATTTTGTTGTAATTTTTGTAATGCTTTAAATTCTGCTTTTGTAAGGTTTGGTTTCCCAAAAGTGCCCTTTGTTTTTATCTGCATCTCTAAATCTAACAAATCCTTCTGGACTCTCCTCTGGTACATATTTATATATGGGCCCCTAAAGTTAGTGGGATAGAACTCAGACTTCCCCCTCTTGGGCGGCTGTATATCACTGTCCTCTGGACCATAGTTATCTTCTAGAGATTTCAATTCATTTAGTGTTATGCAGTCGCCAAATTTGAGGGTCCCTGAGCTCATCTCATCTACAATACTATGGTCAACCATTGAATCTGGATTATTATTCTCACATGCTCCTAATACTGATTCTTCCTTTTGCAAATTGAAAAAGCGTTTTAATGTCAATTTTCTAACAAATTTGTTAATGTCAATGATAGTTTTGAAAGCTGAAAAGGTGTTAGTAGGGGCAAAGCCCATTCCTTTGCTCAGTAATGATGTTTCTTCCTCTGTAATTTCCAATTTGGACAGATTCAATACCGATAGTCCTTCTTGTGTGATTTTCTTTGGGATTTTCTTGACTCTTCTGCCGGCCCTCCTTGTGCGCCTCCTAAAGGGACAGCTGGTATGTCTTTATCATTAACTTTAGGACGTTCAGCTGTATCTTCTTCCCCATCCGTGTCACTGTCACTGTCACTCAGAACCTGTAATGACAAGAGGGGGCAGGAAGGAAGAAGTGTAGACTTAGAAGATTTAGAAGAAGATGAAGTAGTAGAATAGAGAGGTGGTGAAGAGGGGGGAGAGAGAGATCTTGGCCCCGCAGGCCCAGAGGAACCACTTCCATCAGATACATATGATTCCTGATCTGAAGTATCAGTTGAAGAAAAGGCAACTTTTCTTTTAGATTTGTGCTTCAAGATTGGCTTAGGAATAACAGCTTCAGCATTTTCTGTAGATAATGCTTGATTCTTTTTGCCCCCTTGTGGACGAAAGGACCTTCTTCTTGGTCTGTTCTGAAATCTTGACCAATTGTACACCTTGTTATTCTGGTAGTCCTCCATGTCTCTGTTAAACTTGTTGCCTTTTCTCTGTGCCAGTTCCCCATCTGTTTTTTGTATTTTCGCTTTTAGATTGCTTTTAAATTCTCCATATTTAGTATCTGATTTCAGGGTTTTCAGATCCACTTTGATGTTATCAATTTTAGATTTGAGATTGTCTCTCTTTATGGTTTTGCTTCTAATGACAATGTCCATAAGTGTGAGTGAACACTTAGTTAGTGCCTCATTCCATTCTGTCTGCAGGTCTGGATTTCCTAAATCAAAGGAGGGGTATTTTTTGATTCTCAGACCCCTTGGTACTCTTGTGGCTTTAATATAATGATTGAAAGAGACAACATCCCACATTAATCTTAGTTCTGTTAATAAAAGTCTCTCTAATTTGATAAATTGACTCTTTATGTCACTCTGACCCCCTCCAGAGTGTTCAGCAGTATTAAAGATGGTATCAAAGAAACTTTGGCGGTGTTGTACATTGAAAAAAGATTTGTGAGAGCTTACACCCTCATTTTCCATGTTGACAGATAGTGCTGTGTGAACGCTAAAACCAAAAACTCTGCTGCAATACCCTGTATTAACTCTGCTATGCCCTTTGTAGGTATAATCAGATCTCATTACTTTATGTAATACCCAGCATCTTTTTCGCTCTACCAGAGACTTAGCTCACTGTGTATGCTCCCAGCCTCTGTCGTATGTGTCCGCTTAAAACTCCAGAGACTCGTCAGTGGTGCAACGTGTATGACCCCACCCCCATTTACCTAGGGTCAATCAATGGAGTGTACTGTGGCGTTTCATGGTGCTGAGCTAATCATGGAAGGCTAAGATGAACCACGGACAAACCAACATCAAGTTCTCAAAGGGGGGCATTTTTACAATACGATCACTCGATGTTGACACGTCCAGGGGAAAGTAAAAAGGAGACAACCCAAAATTAAAGACTCCAGTGAGTTAAAAGGACTCCTAGTAATCCTAAATAGAAACCAATAAACAGAAATAGTCCAGTTCTTTCACAAGTAAAAGGTAGAAGGTCTATTATTACAGCTCAACAAAACTCATAAGACCAGTCATCCTCCTTTCTTTGTGTATCCTGTCTTTATGTGACCATGGAATAAAGTTTTGTTTTTAATTATGAAAGAAACAAACTATTTTTGTTTATTGAATTAAATTGAGTATCTTGCATGGATTTCATCCTATACCTTTTTGGTCCATTAGAAACCACAGTTATTATAGTTCTACAAGGATTTTTCACTGCATTAAAGGGACAGTATACTATAAAATTGTTTTTCCCTTAATGTGTTTCCAGTTTTTTTTAACAACTGCAGTATAAAATGTATGAGATTTGCTTTTTTAAGGCTTATTTTTGTATATGAATTAGCTGATTTTGTGTTTTGAAGCCACAACCTAATAAAATGGGTTGGACTTGTAGATATAATCAGATCTCATTACTTTATCACATTGTGTAAATATACATTCTTCTTTATCTTATATCTGTCCATAAACCAATCATCAATACTTGGAGACAACAATGGAAAATTAACATTTCATTACCTTATCTCTTCTATAACCCACTGGGAGTGTAATTTATTCTACTGGCAGTCAGGGCCGGCTCAAGAGATTGTGCTGCCTGGGTCCGAGATTACAATGACGCCGCCCAATAATATTATTGATTAACATATCAACCTACTAGCCTGGCCACTGACATTACTAAGCTTGCCTACCTGCATGCAACCAGTGCTTATTCACAATTTCAGCATAAGTGGGAAAGAATTTAGGGGGTTGATTCTGTGTCTTTGTGCATTCCACCACAGAGACAGAAGACAGGGGTCTGAGAGTTACTGACTCAGTCAATAAAGTGCTGCCCCTTGTCAAGTGCTGCCTGGATCCCTTGGACCCACTTGGTCCCATGGTTGAGCCAGCCCTGCTGGCAGTGTTAACACAGCTTGGCCTTGAGGCCAAAAACTTGGGTGGGGATACCGCAGGCTTAATAAACTAATTTAAATGCCAATATTAGGTTAATGGAAATACTTGTAAACAATTTAATACACTCCAGCAGGTACAGTGGATCATTGAGAACAAATTAAAGGGGAGAAAAATTTTGAGTAAACTGTCCCTTTAGCTCCCAACTGTTCGAGATTTTGTGTCATGTTTTATCTGCAATAAAGGAATTGTTTTAACCTGAAAGTGCAGCAGACATTCCTAAATTCCAGATTTTGCAGGACACTCAGCTATGTCATTTTCACTGCGCACTCTTCCCTATAAATGTCCCCGTTTCACAGGAGCGTGCACGTCTTTAGCCATCTGGCAGCAATGCTTGCAAAAATGTCTATATGTATATGTTATACATAGTTGCAAACTCAGCTTCCATAGACTGCTAATGACACATGTAAACTTCTGAGCTCCTATAAACCTACCTAGATTTACTCTTTAACAAAGGATTTCAAAAGAACAAAACACATTTGATAACAGAAGTGAAATGGAAAGTTGTTTAAAATTGCTCAGGAGTGTGCACATGTCTGCAGCACTTTATGGCAAAGTTTTGCAGCAATGTTATACATTAGCAAGGGCATTAGATGACAGCACTATTTCCTGTCATGCAGTGCTCCAGATAAATGCACCTATCTATCTACCTTCAACAAAGAATAACCTGAGAGTTAAGCAAATTTGATAAAAGAAGTCAATTTTTTTTAATTGTATTTATTATATTCTCTATCTGAATCATAAAATAAATGTTTTCATGTCCCTTTAAATGCAGTTTATGCAAGAATATCAGTTCATTTAGATACAAGTTCAAATTGGTTAATTAAAAAGTACAAAATATATTTATAAATATACATACATATATATATATATATATATATATATATATATATATATATATATATATATATATATATATACAGTATATATACAAGTTGAGCGCCATTGAAAATGCAGGGTGCACGATACATATCACCACCCTGCACTAAGAAGAGTACGCTGAGTACACACTCTGGTATTACAAGTCAATAGTAAAATATATTAACCAGAGAATGTTAGCGCAACCAACATTTTTTAGAGTGCACTAAACTTTCAATGAATAGTGCAGAGTGCGCCATCCGTGCTCATATTACATGTGTGTTGTTTTGTATTGTGCTTAAGAGTAACAAATAATAGTGCTGAACATTTTAGAGAGACTGGACACCTGAAGGTGTTAGGGCTAGAATAAATGTAAATCAAGATTCAAAACACATTTTATAATATACTAAATAAAATATTAAACGCACACACACACATACACATATATATATATATATATATATATATATATATATATATAATTATATATAGCACACAGTGGAAGTCCAGCACTCACTTACAAGCTCTCAGCTAAGATTAAAAGCAAAAATGGAAGAGTTAAAGGGACACTGATTCAGATAGAGAATACAATTTTAAACAACTTTCCAATTTACTTATATTATCTAATTTGCTTCATTTTTTAGATATTCTTTGTTAAAGAAAGAGCAGTGCACATGGGAGAGCTAATCACATGAGGCATCTATGTGCACCAACCTATCAGCAGCTACTGAGCCTATCTAGATATGCTTTTCAGCAAAGAATATCAAGAGACTGAAGCAAATTAGATAATAGAAGTAAATTAGAAAGTTGTTTAAAACGGAATACTCTTTCTAAACCATGAAAGAAAAAATATGGGTTTCATGTCCCTTTAATTACCGCATCTGGCCAAATGGGACAAACCCAGGTACCACGTCAAGGTCTCTTTTAATACCTGGGTCCCTAAACAGCCAAACAATCACCTAGATTACAACTTTTGCCGTATGGTGCGGTACCGCTATAACACTGAAAAATTGACATTTGTGCGCGGAATGGCAGGTCTCCAGTATTATAAGTCGCAGCAGTATAGCTGTACCGCAAGTGTTTTAGCCTGTACTGCAACAATCCAATATGCACTCAAAAAATGACGTTTGAGTGCGGGATTTCCATAACACCGTATTAGAGGTTGTGCGGTCAGGCTAAAGTGCTTGCGTTTTGGTCTATACCGCCGTGATTCATACCGCGATCTGAGACCAGTAGTTATGGATTTTGCAAAACAAAAATGTTTGACAAAACTCATAACTAAAATGTTACACTACACCCATAAACTACACCCATAAACTACCTATTAACCCCTAAACCGCCACCCTCCCGCATAGCAAATACTATATTACACCTATTAACCACTAATCCACTGCCCATCCACATAGCCAACACTAAATAAACCTATTAACCCTTAAACCACTGCCCCCCACATCACAACTACTATAATAAACCTATTAACCCCTAAACCACTGCACCCCCACATTGCAACTACTAAACTAAACCTAATATTTACAATACTGTTATAACAAATTTGATTGGTGGCATTAGTTGGCAAGTGGTCCTGGCACACACGCTGGCAGGTAGGCAACTGCAATTCAATTGCACTAGCAGACTGATGATTCACAGTCAAAAAAGTTTTTATTTTAAATATTTACAAAACTGTTATAACAAATATGATTGGTGGCACTAGTTGGCAAGTGGGCCTGGCACACACGCTGGCAGGCAGGCAACTTCAATTAGATGACACTAGAAGACTGATGTTTCATAGTCAAAAAAGTTTTTATTTTAAATATTTACAATACTGTTATAACAAATATGATTGGTGGCACTAGTTGGCAAGTGGGCCTGGCACACACGCTGGGAGGAAGGCAACTGCAATTAGATTACACTAGCTGACTGATGTTTCACAGTCAAAAAAGTTTTTTTTTTTTTTTTAAATATTTACACTACTGTTATAACAAATATGATTGGTGGCACTAGTTGGCAAGTGGGCTTGGCACACACGCTGGGAGGAAGGCAACTGCAATTAGATTACACTAGCTGACTGATGATTCACAGACAAAAAAGTTTTTTTAAAAAAATATTTACAATACTGTTATAACAAATATGATTGGTGGTACTAGTTGGCAAGTGGGCCTGGCACACACGCTGGCAGGCAGGCAACTGCAATTCAATTGCACTAGCAGACTGATGATTCACAGTCAAAAAAGTTTTTATTTTAAATATTTACAATACTGTTATAACAAATATAATTGGTGGCACTAGTTGGCAAGTGGGCCTGGCACACACGCTGGCAGGCAGGAAACTGCAATTCAATTGCACTAGCAGACTGATGATTCACAGTCAAAAAAGTTTTTATTTTACATATTTACACTACTGTTATAACAAATATGATTTGTGGCACTAGTTGGAAAGTGGACCTGGCACACACGCTGGCAGACAGGCAACTGCAATTAAATAACACTAGCAGACTGATGTAAAAGTTTTTTTAAAAAAAAAGTTACACTAATGTTACAACAGATAGGAGTGGTGGCACTGAGGATGGAATTAGGCACAGTATATGCTGGCAGCCTGACACACAGGCTGGCACTAGTGGCAGGCTGGCCTGGCAACTAAAATTAAATAACACTAGAATACTGATGTAAAAGGTTTTTTTTACAAAATTTAAACTAATGTTACACCAGATAGGAGTGGTGGCACTGAAGATGGAAGTAGGCACAGTATATGCTGGCAGCCTGACACACAGGCTGGCACTAGTGGCAGCCAGGCTGGCCTGGCAACTAAAATTAAATAACACTAAAAAAGGACTGATATAAAAAAAATTTAAAAAATTTAAACTAATGTTACACCAGATATAAGTGGTGAAAAACAGAGCTATTAATCACAGTATATGATGTGGGCCTGACACATAGGCCTGATGGAAAATTAAATTAGATTACACTAGCAAAATGATGTAAAAGGTTTTTTGTTTTTTTAAATTTACACTAATGTTAACCAGATATCAGTGGTGGCACAGAAGAATTAATCACAGTATATGATGTGGGCCTGACACACAGGCCTGATAGAAAATGAAATTAGATTACACTAGCAAAATGATGTAAACGTTTTTTTAAAAAAATTACACTAATGTTAAGCAGATATCAGTGGTGGCACAGAGCAATTAATCACAGTATATGCTGTGAGCCTGACACACAGGCCTGATAGAAAATGAAATTAGATTACACTAGCAAAATGATGTAAAAGTTTTTTTTTTTTTAATTTTACACTAATGTTACACCAGATATCAGTGGTGGCACAGAAAATTAATCACAGTATATGATGTGGGCCTGACACACAGGCCTGATAGAAAATGAAATTAGATTACACTAGCAAAATGATGTAAAAGTTTTTTAAAAAAAATTACGGTAATGTTAAGCAGATATCAGTGGTGGCACAGAGCAATTAATCACAGTATATGCTGTGAGCCTGACACACAGGCCTGATAGAAAATGAAATTAGATTACACTAGCAAAATGATGTAAAAGTTTTTTTTTTTTTAATTTTACACTAATGTTACACCAGATATCAGTGGTGGCACAGAGCAATTAATCACAGTATATGATGTGGGCCTGACACACAGGCCTGATAGAAAATGAAATTAGATTACACTAGCAAAATGATGAAAAAGTTTTTTTTTTTTTAATTTACACTAATGTTAAGCAGATATCAGTGGTGGCACTAATCACAGTATATGCTGTGAGCCTCACACACAGGCTGACAGCCAGGCAAATGCAAATAAAATTACAAATAAAAAAAAAAACGACTGAAGTTCTAGCCCTAAAAAGGGCTTTTTGGGCTAAAGTTCTAGCCCTAAAAAGGGCTTTTTGGGGTGCTGTCCTTACAGCAGAGATTAGATGAGTCCTTCAGGACTGTAGTGGACACTAAATACACTAGCCTAGCTATCTATTTCCCTATAATATCAGCAGCAGCAGCAGCACTAAACCTCCTCTCACTAACAATGCAAGATCGTAATGAATCTAAAATGGCTGCTGCTAAGGAGCTGGGAGGGTCTGTGAGGGAGTGTCTGCTGCTGATTGGCTCAAATGTGTCTGCAGGCTGTGAGATACAGGGTCAAAGTTTCCTCAATGATGACAAATAGGGGGCGGATCGAACATCGCTGCGAACGCGAACAAGCTAAGATCGCCAGGAACTGTTCTCCGGCGAACAGTTCGCGACATCACTACTAATAACACATGTACACTTCTGAGCTCCTATAAGCCTACCCAGATTTACTCTTTAACAAAGGATTTCAAAAGAACAAAACAAATTTGATAACAGAAGCGAAATGGAAAATTGCTCAGGAGTGTGCATGTGTCTGCAGCACTTTATGGCAAAGTTTTGCAGCAATGTTATACATTAGCAAGGGCATTAAATGACAGCACTATTTCCTGTCATGCAGTGCTCCAGATAAATGCACCTATCTACCTTCAACAAAGAATAACCTGAGAGTTCAGCAAATTTGATAAAATAAGTCAAATTTTTTTATTTTATTTATTATATTCTCTATCTGAATCATGAAATATTTTTTTTCATGTCCCTTTAAATGCAGTTTATGCAAGAATATCAGTTCATTTAGATACAAGTTCATATTGGTTTATTAAAAAGTACAAAATATATTTATAAATATACATACATATATATATACAGTATATATACAAGTTGAGTGTCATTGAAAATGCAGGGTGCACGATACATATCACCACCCTGCACTGAGAATAGTACGCTGAGTACACACTCAGGTATTACAAGTCAATAGTAAAATATATTAACCAGAGAATGTTAGCGCAACCAACATTTTTTAGAGTGCACTAAACTTTCAATGAATAGGGCAGAGTGCGCCATCCGTGCTCATATTACATGTGTGTTGTTTTGTATTGTGCTTAAGAGTAACAAATAATAGTGCTGAACATTTTAGAGAGACTGGACACCTGAAGGTGTTAGGGCTAGAATAAATGTAAATCAAGATTCAAAACACATTTTATAATATACTAAATAAAATATTAAACACACACACACACATATATATATATATATATATATATATATATATATATATATATATATATATGATTATATATAGCACACAGTGGAAGTCCAGCACTCACTTACAAGCTCTCAGCTAAGATTAAAAGCAAAAATGGAAGAGTTAAAGGGACACTGATTCAGATAGAGAATACAATTTTAAACAACTTTCCAATTTACTTATATTATCTAATTTGCTTCATTTTTTAGATATTCTTTGTTAAAGAAAGAGCAATGCACATGGGAGAGCTAATCACATGAGGCATCTATGTGCACCAACCTATCAGCAGCTACTGAGCCTATCTAGATATGCTTTTCAGCAAAGAATATCAAGAGACTGAAGCAAATTACATAATAGAAGTAAATTAGAAAGTTGTTTAAAACGGCATACTCTTTCTAAACCATGAAAGAAAAAATATGGGTTTCATGTCCCTTTAATTACCGCATCTGGCTAAATGGGACAAACCCAGGTACCACGTCAAGGTCTCTTTTAATACCTGGGTCCCTAAACAGCCAAACAATCACCTAGATTACAACTTTTGCCGTATGGTGCGGTAACGCTATAACACTGAAAAATTTACATTTGTGCGCGGAATGGCAGGTCTCCAGTATTATAAGTCGCAGCAGTATAGCTGTACCGCAAGTGTTTTAGCCTGTACTGCAACAATCCAATATGCACTCAAAAAATGACGTTTGAGTGCAGGATTTCCATAACGCCGTATTAGAGGTTGTGCGGTCAGGCTAAAGTGCTTGCGTTTTGGTCTATACCGCCGTGATTCATACCGCAATCTGAGACCAGTAGTTATGGATTTTGCAAAACAAAAATGTTTGACAAAACTCATAACTAAAATGTTACAAAGTACACTAACACCCATAAACTACCTATTAACCCCTAAACCGCCACCCTCCCGCATAGCAAATACTATATTACACCTATTAACCACTAATCCACTGCCCATCCACATAGCCAACACTAAATAAACCTTTTAACCCTTAAACCACTGCCCCCCACATCACAACTACTATAATAAACCTATTAACCCCTAAACCACTGCACCCCCACATTGCAACTACTAAACTAAACCTAATATTTACAATACAGTTAAAACAAATTTGATTGGTGGCACTAGTTGGCAAGTGGTCCTGGCACACACGCTGGCAGGTAGGCAACTGCAACTCAATTGCACTAGCAGACTGATGATTCACAGTCAAAAAAGTTTTTATTTTAAATATTTACAAAACTGTTATAACAAATATGATTGGTGGCACTAGTTGGCAACTGGGACTGGCACACACGCTGGGAGGAAGGCAACTTCAATTAGATGACACTAGCAGACTGATGTTTCACAGTCAAAAAAGTTTTTATTTTAAATATTTACAATACTGTTATAACAAATATGATTGGTGGCACTAGTTTGCAAGTGGGCCTGGCACACACGCTGGGAGGAAGGCAACTGCAATTAGATTACACTAGCTGACTGATGTTTCACAGTCAAAAAAGTTTTTTTTTTTTAAATATTTACACTACTGTTATAACAAATATGATTGGTGGCACTAGTTGGCAAGTGGGCTTGGCACACACGCTGGGAGGAAGGCAACTGCAATTAGATTACACTAGCTGACTGATGTTTCACAGACAAAAAAGTTTTTTTTAAAAATATTTACAATACTGTTATAACAAATATGATTGGTGGTACTAGTTGGCAAGTGGGCCTGGCACACACGCTGGCAGGCAGGCAACTGCAATTCAATTGCACTAGCAGACTGATGATTCACAGTCAAAAAAGTTTTTATTTTAAATATTTACAATACTGTTATAACAAATATAATTGGTGGCACTAGTTGGCAAGTGGGCCTGGCACACACGCTGGCAGGCAGGAAACTGCAATTCAATTGCACTAGTAGACTGATGATTCACAGTCAAAAAAGTTTTTATTTTACATATTTACACTACTGTTATAACAAATATGATTCGTGGCACTAGTTGGAAAGTGGACCTGGCACACACGCTGGCAGACAGGCAACTGCAATTAAATAACACTAGCAGACTGATGTAAAAGTTTTTTTTTAAAAAAAGTTACACTAATGTTACAACAGATAGGAGTGGTGGCACTGAGGATGGAATTAGGCACAGTATATGCTGGCAGCCTGACACACAGGCTGGCACTAGTGGCAGACTGGCCTGGCAACTAAAATTAAATAACACTAGAATACTGATGTGATGTAAAAGTTTTTTTTTACAAAATTTAAACTAATGTTACACCAGATAGGAGTGGTGGCACTGAAGATGGAAGTAGGCACAGTATATGCTGGCAGCCTGACACACAGACTGGCACCAGTGGCAGCCAGGCTGGCCTGGCAACTGAAATTAAATAACACTAAAAAAGGACTGATATAAAAAAAAAATTAAAAAAATTTACACTAATGTTACACCAGATATAAGTGGTGAAAAACAGAGCTATTAATCACAGTATATGATGTGGGCCTGACACACAGGCCTGATGGAAAATTAAATTAGATTACACTAGCAAAATTATGTAAAAGTTTTTTTGTTTTTTTAAATTTACACTAATGTTAACCAGATATCAGTGGTGGCACAGAAGAATTAATCACAGTATATGATGTGGGCCTGACACACAGGCCTGATAGAAAATGAAATTAGATTACACTAGCAAAATGATGTAAAAGTTTTTTTAAAACATTTACACTAATGTTAAGCAGGTATCAGTGGTGGCACAGAGCAATTAATCACAGTATATGCTGTGAGCCTGACACACAGGCCTGATAGAAAATGAAATTAGATTACACTAGCAAAATGATGTAAAAGTTTTTTTTTTTTTACTTTTACACTAATGTTACACCAGATATCAGTGGTGGCACAGAAAATTAATCACAGTATATGATGTGGGCCTGACACACAGGCCTGATAGAAAATGAAATTAGATTACACTAGCAAAATGATGTAAAAGTTTTTTTAAAAAATTTACGCTAATGTTAAGCAGATATCAGTGGTGGCACAGAGCAATTAATCACAGTATATGCTGTGAGCCTGACACACAGGCCTGATAGAAAATGAAATTAGATTACACTAGCAAAATGATGTAAAAGGTTGTTTTTTTTTAATTTTACACTAATGTTACACCAGATATCAGTGGTGGCACAGAGCAATTAATCACAGTATATGATGTGGGCCTGACACACAGGCCTGATAGAAAATGAAATTAGATTACACTAGCAAAATGATGAAAAGGTTTTTTTTTTTTTTTTAATTTACACTAATGTTAAGCAGATATCAGTGGTGGCACTAATCACAGTATATGCTGTGAGCCTCACACACAGGCTGACAGCCAGGCAAATGCAAATAAAATTACAAATAAAAAAAAAACGACTGAAGTTCTAGCCCTAAAAAGGGCTTTTTGGGCTAAAGTTCTAGCCCTAAAAAGGGCTTTTTGGGGTGCTGTCCTTACAGCAGAGATTAGATGCAGAGATTAGAGATTAGATGCAGAGATTAGATGAGGGTCAAAGTTTCCTCAATGATGACAAATAGGGGGCGGATCAAACATCGCTGCGAACGCGAACAAGCTAAGATCGCCAGGAACTGTTCTCCGGCGAACAGTTCGCGACATCACTACTAATAACACATGTACACTTCTGAGCTCCTATAAGCCTACCTAGATTTACTCTTTAACAAAGGATTTCAAAAGAACAAAACAATTTTGATAACAGAAGCGAAATGGAAAATTGCTCAGGAGTGTGCACGTGTCTGTAGCACTTTATGGCAAAGTTTTGCAGCAATGTTATACATTAGCAAGGGCATTAAATGACAGCACTATTTCCTGTCATGCAGTGCTCCAGATAAATGCACCTATCTACCTTCAACAAAGAATAACCTGAGAGTTCAGCAAATTTGATAAAATAAGTCAAATTTTTTTATTTTATTTATTATATTCTCTATCTGAATCATGAAATATTTTTTTTCATGTCCCTTTAAATGCAGTTTATGCAAGAATATCAGTTCATTTAGATACAAGTTCAAATTGGTTTATTAAAAAGTACAAAATATATTTATAAATATACATACATATATATATACAGTATATATACAAGTTGAGTGTCATTGAAAATGCAGGGTGCACGATACATATCACCACCCTGCACTGAGAATAGTACGCTGAGTACACACTCAGGTATTACAAGTCAATAGTAAAATATATTAACCAGAGAATGTTAGCGCAACCAACATTTTTTAGAGTGCACTAAACTTTCAATGAATAGTGCAGAGTGCGCCATCCGTGCTCATATTACATGTGTGTTGTTTTGTATTGTGCTTAAGAGTAACAAATAATAATAGTGCTGAACATTTTAGAGAGACTGGACACCTGAAGGTGTTAGGGCTAGAATAAATGTAAATCAAGATTCAAAACACATTTTATAATATACTAAATAAAATATTAAACACACACACACACACACACACATATATATATATATATATATATATATATATATATATGATTATATATAGCACACAGTGAAAGTCCAGCACTCACTTACAAGCTCTCAGCTAAGATTAAAAGCAAAAATGGAAGAGTTAAAGGGACACTGATTCAGATAGAGAATACAATTTTAAACAACTTTCCAATTTACTTATATTATCTAATTTGCTTCATTTTTTAGATATTCTTTGTTAAAGAAAGAGCAATGCACATGGGAGAGCTAATCACATGAGGCATCTATGTGCACCAACCTATCAGCAGCTACTGAGCCTATCTAGATATGCTTTTCAGCAAAGAATATCAAGAGACTGAAGCAAATGTCCCTTTAATTACCGCATCTGGCCAAATGGGACAAACCCAGGTACCACGTCAAGGTCTCTTTTAATACCTGGGTCCCTAAACAGCTAAACAATCACCTAGATTACAACTTTTGCCGTATGGTGCGGTACCGCTATAATACTGAAAAATTGACATTTGTGCGCGGAATGGCAGGTCTCCAGTATTATAAGTCGCACCAGTATAGCTGTACCGCAAGTGTTTTAGCCTGTACTGCAACAATCCAATATGCACTCAAAAAATGACGTTTGAGTGCAGGATTTCCATAACGCCGTATTAGAGGTTGTGCGGTCAGGCTAAAGTGCTTGCGTTTTGGTCTATACCGCCGTGATTCATACCGCGATCTGAGACCAGTAGTTATGGATTTTGCAAAACAAAAATGTTTGACAAAACTCATAACTAAAATAGTAGTAAAATAACTTGTAGGACTGAAGGACTGGTTTACTTGGCAAAATGTAGTTGCCCCCTTTATTATGTGGGTAAGACCACTAGAGCCCTCCGAGACCGTACCCTAGAACACCTAAGAGACATTGAACATGAGGTAGAAACGTCCAGTATAGCAAGACATTAATTTGGGAATCAGAGGGGGCAATATGGATAGAATATTGCTCCAACCTGAAAGTAAGTGGATATTTAATTTATGGACGCTTACACCCAATGGCCTTAATGAAGAAAATAATTTGGGTCATTTCCTATAAACTTGTAAGACAATACATTCAGTGTAAAAGGATCAGAGCTAAGAGAATATTATCACTGTCCCATTAAGGAAGCCATACGGCTACATAAGATTACGCACCAAATATGAATGTAAATAACAATATGTAAGCATAGACTGTTACATTGTAGTGAGGTTGGTAGCGATTATTCTCTCTTTGCTACAACTATGTTACATATTGTCAGATAGGAACCTATATTCACAGGCAAAAATTCCGGAGGCGGTTACGCATCGATCAACCTTAAAAAAGGGAAATGATGAACTTTCAATACACTAGCCCGGATGAAGACAATTTTTTGGAGAAACGTACGTCGGCAAACACTCAGTTTGAATCTGAGTACAACGAGGAGTATCACAACAGAATATTGCAGCTTGCAGTGCATGATTAATCACGTACCGGACAGCCAAAGCAGAGTGTAAGTGTAGAAGGAGAAGATATCGGGATTATAACACTTGATTTCTCCACGGCAAGTTCTTACTAGGGCGACCTAGTTTCCGGCCGTGTTTGAGATTAATACACTCCTTCCAGGATCACCTACACTGAAAACTGCAGGCGCATAACGGAAATTGTGGTTATTGGGACTGTTTGGTGAGACTTTACAACGGAGGATTTACGATTACATAAGGGAAGGATACAAAGACTTGCCTGTATTAGCCACTTTACGGAGTATGGGATCTACAAATTAATCCTGTGGATGATATTGGGGATCAGCTCTCTTTACAGTTCCATGGCTAAACGCTATTGATTATGTGGACATTTCACAATAAGTATAAATATTATTGCTGTTATCATTGTTTACTGACAATTTATGGATATTGGCTGTGAGTTACCATTATAAGTTGTGTTTATTTACCTCATTGTATATTATTTGGTGCGTATTTGGTAGGATATATTTTTATCCACCTGATAATTACGACGATAATATTAGTTTTATGTAAACTGTGCACAGTAGGATGGTTATAGTGTATGTGAACTATAATATCAAAGTAAAAAAGTTAAACTGACTTAGAGTGCTGTTATAAGGTTTCTTTTATTTTTTTATTATTATCATATTTGTACTTTTCTACCTTAGCACCGATATTATTATATATCCATAGTCTTAACTCTTTATTGACCTGAGCAAAGTATAACTTGTGATTACATGTGAATACTCTGGATTGCACGTTTATGTGATCCATTCTTTACTCTGGCTTGGTCTGAGTCTTTAATATAGAAGACAAACATTACTGTGTTCAACTTGCATAATTATTAGTTAGAAATTAGCACGTATGGCTTTCACATATAGTGACAGTGATTGGGACTCTGATGTTGCAGACACTTTTAACCTTAATGACACGGGAGATGAATCTACACAAGCAGATACAAATATTTATAAAGACTTTAAAAAACAAAAACAGATTTTATATGAACAGCTACGAGTTAAATGGGAAATATTGAGTTTAACAAACTATCAAACAGCGTGGATGATTCCTAGGGGTTTAAGGTTCCTTAAACTACCAGGTACTAATTTGCAGGAGACTATCATACCAGATTTTAGGGATCAATGGGAAGACATCCTGACAGAGTGTTCAAATAAACTTATGACTTTTATTCTCAAAGAGGATAATCTTAAATTAGAGAAAATTAACCAACAACTAGTTGATACAATAACAACATTAAATAAATAAGAAGAAAATAGTGAATTCAAGGAATTAAATGACAAAATGAAAAATTAAGTTTTACAAACACAATCTGAAATGAAGTTTAAAAAAAAGAAAAAATATGTAAGAGACGATAAGGATTATAAATTAAAACAAGTCTACACATATAATAGAAATAGGAATGATTATAGTAATCCGGATAGTCAGGAAAAATCTAATAGAAATACTAATAAAAAGAGTCTATCCCCTTTAGGGCAACAACAAAAAGAGGCCCTAAAACACGAAGAAGTAGAGGCAAAGGGAAACAGGAAAAAAACAGCCAATACAAGGAGCACATATTACAGGCTAAGGACCAAGAAAAAGATGACTAGTGTATAGTTAACTTGTCATTTATACAATTGTCAAGTGACCAGATATCACTATTGAGGAAAGGACTGTCATTTTTGCCGGTAAAGACTTTGGACAAATTTGAAGCAGTGAAGGACCTTAAACTGTTCGCTAGAAAACTGTTTTGTCATAAACTATTTGCCGGTGATACTGACTTAGAGACTGATTTTGACAGTGCACTAGCAACACTTGAATCATTAGAACGAGATACTGAGGCAACAGACTGTCAAAGTAATCAAAGTACAATTAGTCAAGGTCAACATTTATGCCAAATTTAAATAGTCTTAGCAGTCTCTACATTTGGAGGCTGATATAATGAATTTGAACAATAATGGTACAATATCTGACAATTTAACCAAAGGAGAAAGACATGCCCTTTTAGAATTAGGATGAAATAAGAACCTTACTATCAAGCCATACGATAAGGGAGGTAATTTGGTGGTACAAGACACCTCTAGATATAGAGAAGAATGTTATAGACAATTAAATGACACGGCACAATATAAGAGACTTCAAAGTAATCCAATAGAATCAATTTCAGCCAATCTAAGAAGTATATTAGAATTGGGGTTAATTAACAACATAATCTCTAAAGATGAATTTGATTACCTGTTTCCCAAAAACTCAAACGGCTAGATTTAGAGTTTTGTCGGTAAGGACCCGCGTAGCTAACGCTGGCTTTTTTCTGGCCGCACCATAAAAATAACTCTGGTATTGAGAGTCCACATAAAGGCTGCGTTAGGCTCCAAAAAAGGAGCGTAGAGCATATTTAACGCAGCTTCAACTCTCGATACCAGAGTTGCTTACGCAAGCGGCCAGCCTCAAAAACGTGGTCGTGCACGATTCCCCCATAGGAAACAATGGGGCTGTTTGAGCTGAAAAAAAACCTAACACCTGCAAAAAAGCCGCGTTCAGCTCCTAACGCAGCTCCATTGTTTGCTATAGGGAAACACTTCCTACGTCTGCACCTAACACCCTAACATGTACCCCGAGTCTAAACACCCCTAGCCTTACACTTATTAACCCCTAATCTGCCCGCCCCCGCTATTTCAGACCCCTGTATATTATTATTAACCCCTAATCTGCCGCTCCGTAAACCGCCGCTACTTACATTATCCTTATGTACCCCTAATCTGCTGCCCCTAACACCGCCGACCCCTATATTATATTTATTAACCCCTAATCTGCCCCCCACAACGTCGCCTCCACCTGCCTACACTTATTAACCCCTAATCTGCTGAGCGGACCGCACCGCTATCATAATAAAGTTATTAACCCCTAATCCGCCTCACTAACCCTATAATAAATAGTATTAACCCCTAATCTGCCCTCCCTAACATCGCCGACACCTAACTTCAATTATTAACCCCTAATCTGCCGACCGGAGCTCACCGCTATTCTAATAAATGTATTAACCCCTAAAGCTAAGTCTAACCCTAACACTAACACCCCCCTAACTTAAATATAATTTAAATCTAACGAAATTAATTAACTCTTATTAAATAAATGATTCCTATTTAAAGCTAAATACTTACCTGTAAAATAAATCCTAATATAGCTACAATATAAATTATAATTATATTATAGCTATTTTAGGATTAATATTTATTTTACAGGTAACTTTGTATTTATTTTAACCAGGTACAATAGCTATTAAATAGTTAAGAACTATTTAATAGCTAAAATAGTTAAAATAATTACAAAATTACCTGTAAAATAAATCTTAACCTAAGTTACAATTAAACTTAACACTATACTATCATTAAATTAATTAAATAAAATACCTACAATTACCTACAATTAAACCTAACACTACACTATCAATACATTAATTAAATACAATACCTACAAATAACTACAATGAAATAAACTAACTAAAGTACAAAAAATAAAAAAGAACTAAGTTACAAAAAATAAAAAAATATTTACAAACATAAGAAAAATATTACAACAATTTTAAACTAATTACACCTACTCTAAGCCCCCTAATAAAATAACAAAGACCCCCAAAATAAAAAATGCCCTACCCTATTCTAAATTACTAAAGTTCAAAGCTCTTTTACCTTACCAGCCCTGAACAGGGCCCTTTGCGGGGCATGCCCCAAGAAGTTCAGCTCTTTTGCCTGTAAAAAAAAACATATAATACCCCCCCCAACATTACAACACACCACCCACATACCCCTAATCTAACCCAAACCCCCCTTAAATAAACCTAACACTAAGCCCCTGAAGATCATCCTACCTTGTCTTCACCTCACTGGGTATCACCGATCGGTCCTGGCTCCAAAATCTTCATCCAACCCAAGCGGGCGCTGGCGATCCATCATCCGGTGGCTGAAGAGGTCCAGAAGAGGCTCCAAAGTCTTCATCCTATCCGGGAAGAAGAGTAGATCCGGACCGGCAACCATCATCTTCCAAGCGGCATCTTCTATCTTCATCCGATGAGGACCGGCTCCATCCTGAAGACCTCCATCACGGACCCATCTTCATCCGGCGACGTCCAACTGAAGAATGACGGTTCCTTTAAGGGACGTCATCCAAGAGGGCGTCCCTCCTATTCCGATTGGCTGATAGGATTCTATGAGCCAATCGGAATTAAGGTAGGAATATTCTGATTGGCTGATGGAATCAGCCAATCAGAATCAAGATCAATCCGATTGGCTGATCCAATCAGCCAATCAGATTGAGCTCGCATTCTATTGGCTGATCGGAACAGCCAATAGAATGCGAGCTCAATCTGATTGGCTGATTGGATCAGCCAATCGATTGAACTTGATTCTGATTGGCTGATTCCATCAGCCAATCAGAATATTCCTACCTTAATTCCGATTGGCTGATAGAATCCTATCAGCCAATCGGAATTCGAGGGACGCCATCTTGGATGACGTCCCTTAAAGGAACCATCATTCTTCAGTTGGACGTCGCCGGATGAAGATTGGTCCGCGGTGGAGGTCTTCAGGATGGAGCCGGTCCTCATCGGATGAAGATAGAAGATGCCGCTTGGAAGATGATGGTTGCCGGTCCGGATCTACTCTTCTTCCCGGATAGGATGAAGACTTTGGAGCCTCTTCTGGACCTCTTCAGCCACCGGATGATGGATCGCCAGCCCCCGCTTGGGTTGGATGAAGATTTTGGAGCCAGGACCGATCGGTGATACCCGGTGAGGTGAAGACAAGGTAGGATGATCTTCAGGGGCTTAGTGTTAGGTTTATTTAAGGGGGGTTTGGGTTAGATTAGGGGTATGTGGGTGGTGGGTTGTAATGTTGGGGGGGGTATTATATGTTTTTTTTTACAGGCAAAAGAGCTGAACTTCTTGGGGCATGCCCCGCAAAGGGCCCTGTTCAGGGCTGGTAAGGTAAAAGAGCTTTGAACTTTAGTAATTTAGAATAGGGTAGGGCATTTTTTATTTTGGGGGTCTTTGTTATTTTATTAGGGGGCTTAGAGTAGGTGTAATTAGTTTAAAATTGTTGTAATACTTTTCTTATGTTTGTAAATATTTTTTTATTTTTTGTAACTTAGTTCTTTTTTATTTTTTGTACTTTAGTTAGTTTATTTCATTGTAGTTATTTGTAGGTATTGTATTTAATTAATGTATTGATAGTGTAGTGTTAGGTTTAATTGTAGGTAATTGTAGGTATTTTATTTAATTAATTTAATGATAGTATAGTGTTAGGTTTAATTGTAACTTAGGTTAGGTTTTATTTTACAGGTAATTTTGTAATTATTTTAACTATTTTAGCTATTAAATAGTTCTTAACTATTTAATAGCTATTGTACCTGGTTAAAATAAATACAAATTTACCTGTAAAATAAATATTAATCCTAAAATAGCTATAATATAATTATAATTTATATTGTAGCTATATTAGGATTTATTTTACAGGTAAGTATTTAGCTTTAAATAGGAATCATTTATTTAATAAGAGTTAATTAATTTCGTTAGATTTAAATTATATTTAAGTTAGGGAGGTGTTAGTGTTAGGGTTAGACTTAGCTTTAGGGGTTAATACATTTATTAGAATAGCGGTGAGCTCCGGTCGGCAGATTAGGGGTTAATAATTGAAGTTAGGTGTCGGCGATGTTAGGGAGGGCAGATTAGGGGTTAATACTATTTATTATAGGGTTAGTGAGGCGGATTAGGGGTTAATAACTTTATTATAGTAGCGGTGCGGTCCTCTCGGCAGATTAGGGGTTAATAAGTGTAGACAGGTGGAGGCAACGTTGAGGGGGGCAGATTAGGGGTTAATAAATATAATATAGGGGTCGGCGGTGTTAGGGGCAGCAGATTAGGGGTACATAAGGAAAACTTAAGTAGCGGCGATTTGCGGTCAGCAGATTAGGGGTTAATTATTGTAGGTAGCTGGCTGCGACATTGTGGGGGCAGGTTAGGGGTTAATAAATATAATATAGGGGTCGGCAGTCTTAGGGTCAGCAGATTAGGGGTACATAAGGATAACGTAGGTGGCGGTCGGCAGATTAGGGGTTAAAAAAATTAAATCGAGTGGCGGCGATGTGGGGGGGCCTCGGTTTAGGGGTACATAGGTAATTTATGGGTGTTAGTGTACTTTAGAGAACAGTAGTTAAGAGCTTTATGAACCGGCGTTAGCCCAGAAAGCTCTTAACTACTGACTTTTTTCTGCCGCTGGAGTTTTGTCGTTAGATGTCTAACGCTCACTTCAGACACGACTCTAAATACCGTAGTTAGAAAAATCCCATTGAAAAGATAGGATACGCAATTGACGTAAGGGGATCTGCGGTATGGAAAAGTTGCGGCTGAAAAGTGAGCGTTAGACCCTTTTTTGAGTGACTCCAAATGCCGGAGGTAGCCTAAAACCAGCGTTAGGAGCCTCTAACGCTGGTTTTCACGGCTACCGCCAAACTCCAAATCTAGGCCAAAGATACCAACTTTCTATACCATTCCAAAGATCCACAAAGAAGGATGCAAATATCCCCCTGGTAGACCTATTATTGCAGGAACTGATGGACCTTTGGAAGGTATAGGACAATATATAGATCACTTTTTAAAACCTTTTGTCATGTACTTGACTACTTATGTACAGGATACACCGGACTTTTTAAGGAAAATAAGTGGTCTAAATATTGACAATGATACGATTCTAGTGACAATTGATGTTGAATCGCTGTATTTGATTATTCCCCATACAAAGGGACTACAGGCTAGCTCATTTCAACAGCACATGGATTTCATCTGTATGTTGTTGGAATTTGCTCTGACCAACAACTTATTTGTATTTAATGATAGGTATTTTCTCCAGATGCGAGGCACGGCTATGGGGGCAAAGTATGCACCCTCATATGCGTGCCTCTATCTGGGATTCTGGGAAAATATATATGTGCTGGACTCTGCCATAGTGGGTAAGCACATCTCTATGTGGCTTCGCTACATAGATGATGTGTTTCTCCAGTGGCGGGGTACAGCACAACAATTATTATTATTTATAGAGTCCCTGAATAATGAGACATTTAATCTCAAATTTACTGTAACCTTTGACCTGAATGAAAGAAATTTTCTGGATGTAACTGTCATAGTACAAGAAGGTAATTTGATGACAAGAGTCTATCGTAAATCAACCTCTACTAATAGTATATTAAGAGCTTACAGCTTCCATCCCAAGCATCAAATTAGAGGTATCCGTGTGTCACAATTTTTTCTGGCTCGAAGAAATTGTACAACACATGAAGATTTTATAAGGGAATCCAATGAACTAACAAAACGGTTCATTGAAAGATGCTACCCAAGGAAATTGATCAGCTATGAATACCAATGTCAACAGAACCAAACCCAACAGGATAGCATCTTTAGTGTTACTAGAAATAAAATAAACTAACTTGGCAGGACAACAAGGGAAGATAAGTTTTATAATAGGTTATAATGAGAATTGGGAGGATATTACTAAGATAATGAAATGTTATTGGCATATTCTTCAAACATACACCAAACTAAATCAGATTTTAACATCCCAGCCTCTCATGACAGCACGGAGGGCACCAAACCTACGTGATAGTCTAGTACATAGCCATTTCATTAGACCTCAAAATAGTTCCAACTGGCTAAACAAAGCTAATATAGAACCAGGCTGCTACCCTTTCAAACAATGTAAAGCTTGTAACTATATAGACAAAATACGTTTTTTTTCTGATAGAAATGGCAAGGTTTACAGGATTAGGAGTAAAATAACTTGTAGGACTGAAGGACTGGTATACTTGGCAAAATGTAGTTGCCCCCTTTATTATATGGGTAAGACCACTAGAGCCCTCCGAGACGTACCCTAGAACACCTACGAGACATTAAACATGAGGTAGTAACGTCCAGTATAGCGAGACATTTCTTAGAATATCACAACTCTTCCCCAAGTGACTTCAGGATTATTGGAATAGACAGGGTTAATTTGGGAATCAGAGGGGGCAATGTGGATAGAATATTGCTCCAACGTGAAAGTAAGTGGATTTTTAATTTAGGGACGCTTACACCCAATGGCCTTAATGAAGAAAATAATTTGAGTAATTTCCTATAAACTTGTAAGACAATACATTCAGTGTAAAAGGATCAGAGCTAAGAGAATATTATCACTGTCCCTTTAAGGAAGCCATACGGCTACATAAGATTACGCACCAAATATGAATGTAAATAACAATATGTAAGCATAGACTGTTACATTGTAGTGAGGTTGGTAACGATTATTCTCTCTTTGCTACAACTATGTTACATATTGTCAGATAGGAACCTATATTCACAGGCAAAAATTCCGGAGGCGGGTACGCATCAATCAACCTTAAAAAAGGGAAATGATGAACTTTCAATACACTAGCCCGGATGAAGCCAAATCTTTGGTGAAACGTACATCGGCAAACACTCAGTTTGAATCTGAGTACAACGAGGAGTATCACAACGGAATATTGCAGCTTGCAGTGCATGATTAATCACGTACCGGACAGCCAATGCAGAGTGTAAGTGTAGAAGGAGAAGATATCAGGATTATAACACTCGATTTCTCCACGGCAAGTTCTTACTAGGGCGACCTAGTTTCCGGCCGTGTTTGAGATTAATACACTCCTTCCAGGATCACCTACACTGAAAACTGCAGGCGCATAACAGAAATTGTGGTTATTAGGACTGTTTGGTGAGACTTTACAACGGAGCATTTACAATTACATAAGGGGAGGATACAAAGACTTGCCTGTATTTGCAATCTTACGGAGTACGGGACTTACAAATTAATCCTGTGGACGATATTGTGGATCAGCTCTCTTTACAGTTCCATGGTTTACGCTATTGATTATGTGGACATTTCACGATAAGTATAAATCTTATTGCTGTTATCATTGTTTACTGACAATTTATGGATATTGGCTGTGAGTTACCATTATAAGTTGTGTTTATTTACCTCATTGTATATTATTTGGTGCGTATTTGGTAGGCTATATTTTTATCTGTTTGATAATTACGACGATAATATTAGTTTTATGTAAACTGTGCACAGCAGGATGGCTATAGTGTATGCGAACTATAATATCAAAGTAAAAAAGTTAAACTGACTAAGAGTGCTGTTATAAGGTTTCTTTTATTTTTTTTATTCTTATCATATTTAAAAAATACTAAAACTACAAAAAAATAAAAAAATACAAAAAAAATAAAAACTCTAAAATTACGAAAAATAAAAAACTCTAAGATTACAAAAAATAATAAATGAAATTATCCAAAATAATTTAAATTACACCTAATCAAATACCCCTATAAAAACAAAACAGCCCCCAAAATAAAAATACCCCCTAACCTAACAATAAACTACCAATAGCCCTTAAAAGGGCCTTTTGTAGGGCATTGCCCTAAGTTAAACAGCTCTTTTAACAAAGTCCCCCTAACAGTTAACCCCCACCCAATCAACCCCCCAAAATAAAAAAAACTAAGTAAAAAAAAACCTAAGCTACCCATTGCCCATAAAGGGGCATTTGTATGGGCATCGCCCCTTAAAAGGGTATTCAGCTCTTTTACTGCCCATCCATAATCTTAAAAAAAAAAAACACCCAAAAAAATAAAAAAAAATCCTAACACTAACTCCAGAAAATCTACTCACAGTTCCTGAAGTATGGACATTCATCTTAATCCAAGCGGAAAGAAGTCTTTATTCAGGCAGCGACATCTTCATCCATCACGGGGGCATCTCCTATCTTCATCCCGGTAAGACGGAGCTGTGGAGGTGCGGAGCATCCTCACCGGCGGTGCGGACATCCAGAGTGGAGGATCCTCTTCATATGATCACCGCCGTACACTGAAGCTTTAATGCAAGGTACCCGTTTAAAAATGGGGTACCTTGCATTCCTATTAGCTGACATTTTCAAATCAGCCAATAGGATGAGAGCTACTGAAATCCTATCTATGTGGTATCTGGGCTTGTCCCATTTGGCCAGATGCGGTAACTAACATTTTTGCTCTTAATCTGTGCTGAGAGCTTGTAAGTGAGTGCTGGACTTCCTCTGTGAGCTGTATTATTTGTTTTGTAATTTTACCTATGGACCTTGCACCTGTCTGCGGTTAACTGCTTGCTATTGAGCACCAAGGGCCGTGCATGTTACAGGGTCATGGGATATGTACCCAGTCCAGTCTGAGAGTGCAGTCCCCTTTCGTGTTTTGTATGTGTCTAGGGTGATTATATAAGTCTGTTCACCCTTCACTTGTTCCCAGTTTGTTTTATTGAGTACATTTTTTGGCTGGTTAGGGACCCAGGTTTTCAGAGAGACCTCCATAAAAAAAACTACAAACCCGAAAGCACAAATTACACAAAATAAAAAATATAAAATTACAGAAAAAAATGAGCAAAGGTTTCCAAAATAAAAAATGTAACCCTAAACTAATACCCCATTTGTAAGGCATTGCCCTAAGTTAAACAGTTATTTTACCTAAACAAATTACCAATTACCCCCTAACAGAAAAAAACTAACAACGAAAAAAAACTAAACTACCCATTGCCCCAAAAGAGGCATTTGTATGGGAATTGCCCTTAATAGGGCAATCAGATCTTTTCCAGCCCAAAAACCTTAATCTAAAAAACAAAAGCCATCCCAAAAAATAAAAAAGAAGCCTAAGACTAAGTCCCCAATAGGTACTCACCATTCCTGAAGTCCAGCGGAGAAGGTCTTCTTCCAGGCAGCTCCATCATCTTCTATCTTCTTCCGGAACAAGGGCAGCGTGGAGCGGAGGTGTGGAGCTGTCTTCCCCAATGTGTGGATCCTCAGCGGTTGTCCTCAATGGCGGCGGTAATCTGCGGTGGCGTTCCTCGGCGGTGTGCAGGCTCCTCTTCATCTGATGTCCATCGTACACTGAAAATTGAATGCAAAGTACCACATTCAATTTGGGGTACCTTGCATTACTATGGAATTAAATTTTGAAATCAGCCAATAGGATTAGAGCTACTGAAATCCTATTGGCTGTTCAAATCAGCCAATAAGATTTCAATAGCTCTCAACCTATTGGCTGATTTAAAAATTTCAGCCAATGGGAATGCAAGGTACCCCAATAAATATAAATTCTTTCACTACCTTGCCATTTTCGGAATCCACTGGGATGCATCTTCACTGCATCCAAGTGGATTCTTTTGGCTGCGCGTGCAGCCAACAATCTTTTGGCTGCATCGCACAGCCAACATTTCTTTGAGGATGCGGGCGCAACTTGCGACACTGGCGGAGGTGTTACAAATGTGATTATAGTATAGATAAATATATATATATAAATAAAATATGTATACATATAAATACATACAATAGCCTAGATTACGAGTTTTGCGTTAGCCTTAAAAAGCAGCATTGAGAGGTCCCAACGCTGCTTTTTATCTAACGCTGTTATTACAAGTTTTGCAGGTACAGGTCTACTGCTCACTTTTCTTCCGCGACTCGAGGCTACTGCAAATCCCCTTACGTCAATTGCGTATCCTATTTTTAATGGGATTTGCCTAACGCTGGTATTACAAGTCTTGGAGAAAGTGAGCAGTACAGCCTCTACCTCCAAGACTCCAACCGCATATAAAAGTCAGTAGTTAAGAGTTTTATGGGCTAACGCCGGAACATAAAGCTCTTAACTAAAGTGCTAAAAAGTACACTAACACCCATAAACTACCTATAAACCCCTAAACCGAGCCCCCCCCCACATCGCAAACACTATAATAAAATTATTTAACCCCTAATCTGCCGACCGGACACTGCTGCCCCCTACATTATAGCTATGAACACCTAATCTGCTGTCCCTAACAACGCCGACACCTATATTATATTTATTAACCCCTAATCTGCCCCCCCCAACGTCGCCGCCACCTACCTACACTTATTAACCCCTAATCACCGCCACTATAATAAATGTATTAACCCCTAAACCGCCGCACTCCCGCCTCACAAAAACTATAATAAATTTTATTAACCCCTAATCTGCCCTCCCTAACATCGCCGCAACCTACCTACAGTTATTAACCCCTAATCTCCCGCCCCCAACGTCGCTGCTACTATAATAAAGTTATTAACCCCTAAACCTAAGTCTAACCCTAACACCCCCCTAAGTTAAATATAATTTAAATAAAACTAAATAAATTTACTATAATAAAATAAATGATTCCTATTTAAAACTAAATACTTACCTATAAAATAAACCATCAGATAGATACAATATAACTAATAGTTACATTGTAGCTATTTTAGGATTTATATTTATTTTACAGGCAACTTTGTATTTATTTTAACTAGGTACAATAGCTATTAAATAGTTAATAACTATTTAATAGCTACCTAGTTAAAATAAATACAAAGTTGCCTGTAAAATAAATATAAATCCTAAAATAGCTACAATGTAATATGTAATCACAAAATTACAAAACAAATTAATATTACACACAGAGAAAATCCAGCACTCATTTACAAGCTCTCAGCTAAGATTTAAAAGCAAAAATGGAAAGGCAGTGGCACCCAGGGCTGAGCATGTTGCAGGGTCATGGGATGTGTACCCGGTCCGGTATGAGAGTGCAGTTCCCTTCCATGTTTTGTATATGTCTAGGGTGATTACATATGTCTGTGCACCCTTCCCTTGTTCCCAGTTTGTTTGGATTTGAAAGCTTGCATTGTGTGGCTGTTTTAGAGTCCCAGGTATTGGAAAGGACCTTGACAAGGTACCTGGGCTTGTCCCATTTGGCCAGATGCAGTAACTAACCTTTCCATTTTTGCTTTTAAATCTTAGCTGAGAGCTTGTAAGTGAGTGCTGGGTTTTCTCTGTGTGTTGTATTAATTTGTTTTGTAATTTTCCATATGGTTCTTGCACCCAGACCTGCCTGGGGTTAGCTGCCTGTGACTCTGGGGACAGCACAGCTTCCTGTGAGTGCCAGTGGCACATAGGGCTGAGCATGTTGCAGGGTCATGGGATGTGTACCCAGTCCGGTATGAGAGTGCAGTTCCCTTCCGTGTTTTGTATATGTCTATATATATATATATATATATATATATATATATATATATATATATATTTACTAATGTCAATTTTGAGAGGGGCCTGGAACCTAACTTCTCATTATCTTACATGTTATGATTGGGTTCATTTTACACCAATTTTCTTGCAACTATTGATGCAGGAACAGAACACCATCATGAACTGAAGGCTTCCTGTAGAAATACAGTTGTGCTCATAAGTTTACATACCCTGGCAAAATTTATGATTTCTTAGCCCTTTTTCAGAGAATATGAATGATAATACAAAACTTATGATTTCACTTATGGTTAGTGTTTGGCTGAAGTCATTTGTCAACAATCAACTGTGTTTACTCTTTTTAAATCATAATGACAACAGAAATTACCCAAATGACCCTGATCAAAAGTTTACATAACCTGGTGATTTTGGCCAGATAACATGCACACAAGTTGACACAAAAGGGGTTTGAATAGCTATTAAAGGTAACCATCCTCACCTGTGATCTGTTTTATTGTAATTAGTGTGTGTGTATATAAAAGTTCAATGAGTTTCTGGACTCCTGACAGACCCTTGCATCTTTCATCCAGTGCTGCACTGACGATTCTGGATTCTGAGTCATGGGGAAAGCAAAAGAATTGTCAAAGGATCTGCGGGAAAAGGTAGTTGAACTGTATAAAACAGGAAAGGGATATAAAAAGATACAGTATATAAATAAAATATGTATACATATGCATACATACAATATGTATACACATGTTGTTAAAAGGCAGACAACTGCTTCAAATATCCAACAGCATTATGTATAACAGGTTCTCTTATCAGAAAAAAATTTAATATCTGAATTTCTTTTTCAACAGTGGAGCATGATTGTAATGAAAATATATGGCTGGATTAACATCAAGACCATGGTGCAGTTAATATTATTATTACTGTTACATTTTCAAAGCTTAGAGCAAGTGATGAAAAGTGCTAGATTTTATAAACCAGGTGATAGAACAATAAATTAAATATGTATGTCATTTAGTATTACATAAACTGATATAGATAAAACAAAAATCTACATTACCTTTCCCTCTTTTCTTTAAAGGGCCATTTAATGCAATAGAGTTGCATAATTAACAAATGAATAATAAAAAAACAATGCATTAAAAAAATGTTTTCTTGACCAATGTCTTCCATTTCCCTGCCCTGTATCATGGGACAATTATCAGCCAATCACAAACTTATATAGGTATACACCGTGAACGGGTAGGAGATAGTGTCTCAAAAAGTGTACATTTAAAAAGACAATAGGCTCCATGTACGAAACAGCGTAAGCTGCTTAGGAGCCCTTGCGGGGCAGGTTCCCACATGCAAGCATGCTTCCTGCAATGAAAAGGCACATCGGTCATTATACCGCTGCTTCTTACACACTTCACCACCATTGAGGTAGCAAAGAGAAATCACTGAGAGCTTACTCTCTCTCAGTAATTGTCAGGCCCTTCTCTCACGCGATTGGTCTTTTGAGTGAAGGCGCGGGCATTACCCTCTCATTGGAGTGTGTAATGATGCATACCGGCCAGCAGACGAACAGATCTGCTTCCCATAAGCAGCAAAGGTGGGCGGAAACTTGTCAAGTTGAGAAGATTGTCCGCCTGCCATTTAATACATGGGGCCCTATACACACTTTGATACTGGAAGTAGATTGGAAAGTTATGCAAAACTATATAAGCTATCTGGATCATAAACTTTGCAGTTGACACTTCCTGGATACAGCTGGATTAAGAGTGCAGCACATACAGTATAATTTTACGTTTCCTACATCTCTTTTTTCTAAATTTATGGCATGTCTCTATCTTCTAAACTTATAGCAAGTCTCTTCCTTACCCTTTCCTTACCCCTCATTTCTACTTTCCACTTCTTCCTGTGTTTTTGCCTCTGCAAAGTATGATGGAATTTTCCATTACATTTTTGTTACTTGATTCTTAAAGGGACACTGAACCCAAATTTTTTCTTTCGTGATTCAGATAGAGCATGAAATTTTAATCAACTTTCTAATTTACTCCTATTATGAAATTTTCTTTATTCTCTTGGTAAATTAATTTGAAATGCAAGAATGTAAGTTTAGATGCCGGTCCATTTTTGGTGAACAACCTAGGTTGTCCTTGCTGATTGGTGGATAAATTCATCCAACAATCAAAAACTGCTGTCCAGAGTCCTGAACCAAGAAAAAAGCTTTGATGCCTTTTTTTTCTAATAAAGATAGCAAGAGAATGAAGAAACATTGATAATAGGAGTAAATTAGAAAGTTGCTTAAAAATGCATGCTCTATCTGAATCAAGAAAAAAAAAAAATAGGTTCAGTGTCCCTTTAAGGTTTTCTTTAAAAAAACAAAAATAGCTAAAATGGCTTCCCAACAAATAATTTGTTGACAATTATTCTATTTTTAGATGATATTAATATGCATTTATAGTTCATATTTTGCTCTATTCTTGTGAACTGCTGGTGCAATGCTGCCCCCTGCAGATTTGCAGCCAATCGTCCGCTAGCAGGGGGTGTCAATCAGCCTGATCGTATTCAGTCAGGTTGATTTCTGTCCACTGCCTCAGAACAGGCAGACAAGTCATGGAGAAGCAATCTTTAGACTTCAGGCTGGCCGGAAACAAGGAGCATCAAGCTCTATACGGAGTTTGATAAATATGCCCCTCAGTGTCTTTATTAGGCACCTGACTGCTTGTTAATTTGGTAAAGTGAAAATTGCGTCTAAAATTACGCAGATTTGACAAAAATTTCAAATTGAAGTTTTGATTAATTGTGCCCTAAATTCTAAATGATGCTGTGCAAGAATAAAATACTAGCTAAGCAGTATTTAGGACAGGTTTAAAAACCCCTGCTTTAAAATAAACAGTGGGTTATTCTCAGATGGGAAACATTTCTCATGCTTATGGTCAAATAGAAATAAAGGAAATTATTGAAATTGTGTTTCTTTCATTCTAGTAGAAGTGCTTAGAAACAAGTTTCCATAATGTAATTTGTATTGTTACTGACCACCAATGGTATTCATAAAAGAACAACAATAAACATTTTTTGCACAGTGTTCTGTGTTGTCTTAGCCAAGACTAATAAAGGGACATGGAACATTTGTGATTCACATACAATTAGAAGAAAAGGATTCCAATTGACTTAATTAATCAAATGGACCTCTTTTTCTTTGTGGTTAAAACCTGGCTGTTTTCATGAGGGCATACTGGAGTAGGCATAGGAACATTAATTTTATTTGAATATTATGGGATCCATTTATCAAATTGCATATGCAGCTTTGGAGTCCATATGTTGCAGGCTTGCTTATGTGAGCCCTAAGTCTAAAGACAGCTGCTTATTAACCTCCCTGCCAACCCCTCTTCCAGAGTTGGCATAGTTAAATCATCCCAGACTCATTCACCTGTAATTGTTGGCAAGCAATCAAACCAATCTGATAAGTGAATTGTTGTCAATTGTTAAATACAGGTGGCTAATGCAGTCTGACTTCTACAGATCAAGTGAAGTCAGGTTTTTCCTTTTGGGGAAACAACTCCACCCACAATTTGTTAAATGGGGCCCTATGTAGCAGAACTTGCACCTGGAAAGATGAGACATCAATATGGAGAGTTTATACTAAAGTTGCTTATGAATTCAGGATCAACAACCATAATCAGTTATCCAGTACTGTCAATACATTGTAAAAACATGCATACCTAGAGATTCATAGCACATATTACCTGGCACCTGCACTACTAATATAAATTTTGATACAAAAAATAAAAACCATAAGACGGACATGGAATGAAGTGCATTACTTTGTCCCTTTTTATTTAATATCTCTTTTCAAATAAATGTAACTCCAAATAATTTCTTAGCAATGAACTAGAACATGTAATGCATCTAAGAATAACAATGTTCACACTATGATACGCGGCTGTACTACACTTAAAGTTCTCATATATTTATTGGGTTTCTTAAGGAAACATCCTGACGTAGCTGGATCTTAGTCAGGGTCATTAGCTGTTAACAGGTGGCCTGCAATGCTTACATACTATTTTTTTAAACATGACCCCATTGCTAGGGTCGAAGAACACGAAAAAAGCACTATATACACAAACATTTGGAATGCTGGTTGTAAATGAAAGTTTACACTAGGGAACAATAAAGAAAATATTCTCATCTTAGAAAGTATTTTGCGCTGTTAAGTGTTTAGCAAATAGTCAGATGCATTTATAAAAAGTATGTTATCATTTTAATATAGATTAAAACACTTGTAATAGTTATTATATATAGGTATAAAATTCAGTAATATCATAAAATATTTTTCACATACAGCCATAATACTAAATCAAATACTTGGACCATAATTTCATAATATGATGAATATATATAGAGAGAGCTTGAACACAATACATAACTGCGCTAAAACCCAACCACGTTTTTGTGACTTGAGACCTGAAGTTAAGTGATAGGGCTACAAGTATAACAAAACATGTAAAACATAATAAAGTATTATACTCATATATAAACATATGAACTGTAAAATATAAGTTTATTATTGAAATTAATGTATAAAGGTTTAAAGGGATATGGTATATATCAAGGTGTTTGACTGGGAAGGGCTCAAGAGTGTATATACTGTATATAGATAGATAGATAATTATTTAGATAGATAGATATACAGGGGTCAAAATTTCCACTTGCCCACTAGCCATTGACGACTGGAAATTTAACTGTGGTGAGTAAAAGTTATTGAGTGAAGTTGAATCAACATTAACTCACTGTGGGGTGTTGTAAGTAGCATTGTATTTGCAAAAAAGTACACTCTTACTGCAGTACTGACACACATTTTAGCCTATGGCCTAAAAATATTATCTGAAGGGATATTATATATCCATGAAAGGGCAAGCATATGTTATTCCTCTAGAGCTCTGGGGACCCCATTGGTGCTTAGACTGTTACTTCTGAGAGGATAAATAGGAGCAGAGAGAGGGATTGGAGAGGAATAGTTTAAGTGGAGAAGAAAGAGTTTGAGGGACATTCAACACCAAAACTGTTATTGTTCAAAAAGAAAGATAATGCCTTTATTACCCATTCCCCAACTTTGACAACCAACATTGTTATATTAATATACTTTATAAGTTTTAAGCCTCAAAATGTCTGGCTGTTTCTAAGCCACTAAAAACAGTCTCTTATCACATTTTTTTTTTTTTATTAGCTTTTCACAACAGGGGAGTGCTAGTTCATGTGTGCCATAATGATAAGATTGTGCTCACGCCCATGGGTTGCGGCAGACACTGCACTAATTAGATAAATAAAAAGTAATGTGATCAGGGGGTTGTCAGAAAAGGCTAGATATAAGGTGATCACAGAGGTAAAAAGTGTATTAATATAACCATGTTGGTTATGCAAAACTGGGGAATGGGTAATAAAGGGATTATTTATCTTTTTAAGCAATAAATCATTTTGAGTTGACTGTCCCTTTAAGATAGAGTGGAGGGAAAAAAAAGAAATAGACAAGATATATGAGAGAGGAGATAGAGTGTAAAGAGAAGATATTGCCTGAGCGAGAAGGGGGAGGGTAAACAAAAAGAGACTGAACAGGGGTGAAAGTGGATAAAAGAGAGAGTAGGGAATGATGATAACTATTTAAAAAAAACTCCAGGTGTGCTATGACCTTCCATGACTGCACTCTTCCTTTTTCCATTCAGCTGTTGTCTTCCCCAATACCCCTAGTTGATGTTGCTAACTGCTATGCACTTATTTTTGTTAATTTATTACTGTGTGTAGCATTATTTAATTTGTTGATATAAAATAAAAAGAATATTAAAAATTACTGCACAATAAGGTGTTTTACAATGGCTAAGCATATGCAAAGAGAGCGGGTAGTGGGTGGGATCAGAAGTGGCGAGTGACATTTTGTGTGTGCTCTGGAAAAAGTTAAGAGACCATTAAAAAATGATCAGTTTCTCTGGTTTTACTATATATAGGTATGTGTTTGAGTAAAATTAACATGTTTCATTTTTCTATAAACCACTGACAACATATCTCCCAAATTCCAAATAAAAATATTGTCATTTAGAGCATTTATTATATTATATACACCACTGCTGTGGTCACCACTATCCTCTTGCAATAGGACCAGCTGTAAGGAAAAAAACAGTGCTTTTAATAAATCAAAAGTAATTGGAATAAAAAAATAACTAATAATTATTCCAAATGAGTTGAAAAGAACATTTTTGAGGTGGAAAAAGGGATAAATTCTGGCTTTACTGGCAGAGGGATACAGTGAGCATTAGGTTGCATCCATCCTTAAAATTTCAAAAATGGTGGTTCATAAGAACAAGGTCAAGCAGCAGACATTGAGGATAAAAAAACTACAGACTGGTAGAGGTTGAAAATGACTGCCTGGGATGTCCAACAACTCATTTGAATGTCAATAAACAACCTAGGATGACATCAAGTGACCTGCAAAAAGAATGGCAAATGGCAGCTGGGGTAAAAAGCATGGGGAGATCTATTTGAAAAAGGATCCTAGGGGAAGGGCTGAAGTTGTGCAAAGTTAGAAAAAAAGCCCTTTATTAATAAGGAGCACAGAATAGCCAGACTGAGGTTTAAAAAAAAAAGACCAAAAGTATTTGACCATTAAGGACTGGAATAAGGTCATATTCTCTGATGAGTCCAATTTTCAGCTTTGTCCAACACCTGGTCATCTAATATATCACAAATACCTGGTCATCTAATGATTGTGAAATTTGGTGGAGGGTCGGTGATAATCTGTGGGTGCTTCAGCAAGGCAAAAATAAGACAGATTTATCTTTGTGAAGGAGGCATGAATCAAGCCACATACAAGGTTATCCTGGAATGAAACTTGCTTCCTTCTGTCCTGTAAATGTCCCCTAACTCTGAGGATCGGCTTTTCCAGTAGCACAATGCTCCATGCCACACAGCCATATCAATCAAGGTATGGATGAAGGCCCACCAGAGCAGCAAAATCTCCAGACCTGAACCCCATTGAAAACATCTAGAAATGTGATTAACAAGAAGATTGATGGTTACAAGCCATCAAACAGTCAAGCTGCTTGAATTTTTGCTCCAAGTGTTGCATAAAGTCACCCAAAAGCAATGTGACTGGTGGTGAGCATGCGAAGAAGCATGAAAGCTGTCATTGAAAATCATGGTTATTCCAATAAATATTGATTGAACTCTTGCTAAATTAAAACATTAGTATTCTGTTGTTTAAAAATGAATGTGAACTTGTTTTCTTTGCATTATTCAAGGTATGAAAACACTGCATCTTTTTGTTCTCTTATTTTTTTGCAGAGCTGTGTAAATATATATATATGTTTAAGTGTGTGTGTGTGTGTGTGTGTGTATATATATATATATATATATATATATATATATATATATGTGTGTTTAGTAAAGGGGTGGGATAGCGCTAGAAAAGGATGTACTTGACGTAGAACCCAAAATAGTTGCAATAAAGTATATTTACAGAATGCAGCAAAGGTTAACATGTAAATGTTAGCAAGATAACAGATGTTACAATAACAAAAAAATATATATAACATAAAAATCACAGATGAGGTTGTGATATATATTCTTGGCACAGATGCTTGTTGGTGCTGGATATAGGAGCAAAAAAAATTCCAAACCCTAATGATGAAAGGTCTGTCTTTATAAAGGCAAAGAGGAAAACCAAAGTGTGAAATTCCTACTTACAGGAATTTACCTCAATCAATATGAGGTAAGTGGATAGCAGTCCTGGAGAGACTCAGATGGGTTTGTACGATATCCTCAGCTGGATACAAGTAAAAACCTTGTAATCTGCCTTCTTTGCTTCCTGGAGTGTATGATAGCACCAGAAACTTTCAAAATGTTACCTCAATCAAATATGGTAAGTTAGATGCTGTATGGTAGAGCTCTCCTCTGGCACAGATAGATGCCCTTGTTCTCAAGGATAGCTCATTTGCTTCTCTCAGTATGGTAGAATTCAATGTGGCTCCTTGGTACTGGTCAAATCCCACCGCTGCCACCATGTGTGAAAGTGTGCCACTGCAGGATTTAATTCAGATGGACAACGCTTTATGTAAATCAAAAATCCTTTTCTTTGTAATTTTCCACAAAACAATACTCAATAACTCAGAGACCTTAACACCACTGGGTGAATAGTGCTGAAGTATCCTGTGTGTCAGCCTGTCAGCTGATATAGCTGCGTGATCACACAGGCATCCATTCCTGGATCTTGTGATGAGTCTCTAAATAAAAGAGTGCAGTCACTCAATGGCTTTGTGGTAAGCCTGTTTCCAGAGTATTGCTGAATATTTTTTCTTCTTTACTTGGTTCCTTGAGATGTAGCTGTTACAGGTGTCTGTTCAGTCAGCTCAGTGAACTGTTGGTGATTCAAAAAAGGGATTTACCCTGATTAGCTCACACTTTTTTGAATCTCCAACAGCTCACTGAGCTGACTGAACAGACACCTGTAATAGCTACATCTCAAGGAACCAAGTAAAGAAGAAGACATATTCAGCAATACTCTGGAAACATGCTTACCACAAAGCCATTGAGTGACTGCACTCTCTTATTTAGAGAGTCATCACAAAATCCAGGAATGGATGCCTGTGTGATCACGCAGCTATATCGGCTGACAGGCTGACACACAGGATACTTCAGCACTATTCACCTAGCGGTGTTAAGGTCTCTGAGTTAAAGAGTATTGTTTTGTGGAAAATTACAAACAAAGGATTTTTGATTTACTTAAAATGCTGTCCATCTGAAATAAATCCTTCAGTGGCACACTATCACACATGGTGGCAGCGGTGGGATTTGACCAGTACCAAGGAGCCACATTAAATTCTACCATATTGAGAGAAGCTACGGATCTACCCCTGAGAAAAAGGGCAAACAGACAAAGACACTTTGTGGTGAAATCTATTTGTGCCAGAGGAGAGCTCTCTCATACAGCATCTAACTTACCTTATTTGATTGAGGTAACATCTTGAAAGTTTCTGGTGCTATCTGATGCTATCATACACTCCAGGAAGCACAGAAGACAGATTACAAGGTTTTTACTCTTATCCAGTGGCGGATATCTTACAGACCCATCTCAGTCTCTTCAGGACTGTTATCCATTTACCTCATATCGATTTAGGTAAATTCCTGTAAGTAGGAATTTCACACTTGGTTTTACTCTTTGCATCTATAAATACAAACCTTTCATCATTAGGCTTTGGAACTTTTTTGCTCCTATATCCAGCACCAACAAGCATCTGTGCCAAGAATATATATCATAACCTCATTTTGTTCATATAATAACTGTGTGATTTTTATGTTATATATTTTTTTTGTTGTAACATCTGTTATCTTGCTAACATTTACAGGTTAACCTTTGCTGCATTCTATATATACACTTTTTTGCAGCTTTTTTGGGTTCTGCATCAAGTACATAATTTTCTAGTGCTATCCCACTCCTTTACTAAACCTTGTACTCTTGCCAGGTATAGTAGAATAAGGGATTCCTATGAACTTAGCCTAGGGATTTAGCTGCATGTTCTAGGTGTCACTTTTTTGCCTTACCAATTAGTATATTTTTGCTCTAACATCAGTGTTGAAGCACTAGTTAATCCATCCTTAAACACACACACACATATATATATATATATATATATATATATATATATATATATATATATATAGAGAGAGAGAGAGAGAGAGAGAGATGAATAGATACATACATACACTTTTGAGTCCTTCCCAAACACATTGACATATCATATATCTGTTTTAAACAAATTGAATATGTTTTAATAGAAAATATTTTGCCCCAAAATCAACTTCACCCAGCAGTGATTCAACCTACTTCCAGCTGATGAGTGGCAAAAACAATGAAACAGCTGCTCTGGGATGGTCTGAATCACTGTACTAACCCTAGCTAAGCTTAAAAACTGTGTATATAGCAATGCTATTGCATAAAGGGAGTCTGCCTAAAAGCAGACTAAAGTAAACAAATGAGTCGTGAACCTCATTGGCATATCTTACCCAGAACCCTTTGCTGCATTGGAAACAATGTATCCAGAGGTTTTATGTGGGAAAAGCAAGCCTTCTGACTTGTCTAGATTTGTTAAATGAACTACACAATGAGTTGTATTCTTTACAATAGAAATATTTCAATTACCTTTTGTTCTCCACTTAGAATAAATGAAAACCATAGACCTTAAATGCAGATATAAACCAAGAAAGCCCATCAAGTCTACCCATATTACATTTTACTTTTTTTTCTTAGGAGCCGTATGCATGTATTGGGCATTTTTTAATTCTTTTAAATTCATTGTGTTTATTACCTGTAATGGAAGTTTATTCCGTAAATCCACCAACCTGAAACTTAAAGTGAAGGTTAACTTTGGTGAATGAAAGCCCATTTTTAAAAAAAATACTATTAAAAACAGGGGCATTTTTGAGGGGTGGAGCCAGTAGCGAATAAGATGGTCGCATAAACTCCGGGCTCCGTCTAAGCCAACAGCAACTTGCGGCATATATGCCATCTGAATTGGGCTTTATATCTCAAAATCTGCTCAGGATTGAGGGCTCAACATGTACAATCTACAATGAGTGACATTTCACAAGCCGGAGCTCTTTAAAGCCACTTTGAAACCAGAGAGTGCTCAGTGGTGCATAACTACAATGGCGGTATAACGGAGGAAAGTTCCAGACACAGAGGCAGTACTTCAGGTATCACACCCCACATAACATCGCTTAACACGCCGGAAAACAAGCCGATCTGGAGGAGAACATATTTACAACTGGCGACTTGGGATGCAATGGAAAATAACACTGAAGATCCCGACTATACTCAGGTAAACGGTGAGATATAACACTTCACGCTGCCGTGACTTAATAGGAACTTTGAGGCCATAAATTTTATGATAGAAAGGAAAAACCTATAACATTTGCTGCAGAAGCCTTACAGAGCGATACAAATACACGCTCATCCCATAAGTACATAATTTAGAGGCCTCACGCTATATTACTGCGTACTGCAGCTAAATAGGCTGATCAACCACGTGGGGAAAGTTCTGATCATAATAGCTGAACAAAACTCTCATAGAGAGCTGACCACACTATTGTTGAGGAAACCACATAAAATCTAGAAAAATCTATAGAAGAGGGGGAAACAGAAAACAACAAAATATACACTACAGCCCAAAGGGATTTTACAACATCAAATGGCCTCTAAGAGGAGTACCAAAACGGACAGACTGTCTAAACCACCTATGAACAAAAATCCTACCGTGGCCTCTTACTTTAATCCCTCTGAAAATACTAGTGCTGAGACGAATAACACACCTCCATCTGGAGTCTCCAGAATCTCAATTAGCACACGCTGAATATCAAGTGTCAGATATGGTTCAGATTCCTTCAAACTTATTATCCACGCTTCCATCCAAGCAGGATATAGTGTATACGCGAAGAACTTACAGACTTAAAACAAGACATTAATGCAATTAGGTTTAGAGTGGAAACACTTGAGGAAAACAAAGACACTATGAGAGAAGATATAGACGGTCTACCTTCCCAGGCAGATAATATTACTTCTACTATTGAGGCCTTACACTCTAAAATCGAAGATCTAGAAAATGGGAGTAGAAGGAAGAATCTAAGGATAAGGGGGGTACCTGAATCGGTGCTGCCTAAAGATCTACCCACATATCTACCCGCCCTGTTCACACACCTAAAAGGTACCACAGCTAAAGAGGACATCCCTTGGGATCGGGCTCACAGAGCCCGGAGAGCCAGACCACCGGATTCTGCCCCACTCAGGGACATTATTATTAAATTTAGAAACTAAAGGGACAAAGAGGAGATTCTCAACTTGTCAAGGAAAAATCAACCAATTCGATTCAGAGGCACCGTGATACAATTTTATGCAGATCTATCACAAAGAACCTTGCAGAAGCGTAAGAAATTTTCACCACTGACACAACTTCTGCGTAATAAACGCATACCTTACAGGTGGGGTTTTCCCACACATCTTGTAGTCATTCATGAAGAGAGGAGAGTGATATGTGATGATATTTCAGAAGCCCCGAAGTTCTGTGAAATCCTGAATCTGGACCCACCGGACTTTAATAACCCACCCTTTTCAAAACCTCCAAGCAATAATCAGCAGCGGATGCAAAATAACTTGTCCCTTACCCCAGCTAAAGCACAAAGGCGTCCTGCAGCGGAAAGGACATTAGAAGTTGGTACTTGAACATCTTTGGAACTCACTCTTCCCCATTATTACCAGATTTTGTAAACCTACAATCATCAATAATGAATCCAATTCACATCAGTCTCCTACTGTGAGAGGCTGAAAGATACCTGTATACAGACTATAACACCTGCCATGATCTTCAGATTCGTGAGTATGATTGTAACTTTTGTGTCTAAATGTCACCTAATAGGGTATACCCAGAGACTTCATATGGAACTTAACAGCAGACAGAATTATACTGTTGAACTGTAAGATCTCTCTAAATATTTTAGTTATTTTAACAGTTTGCTATTAATGTTGGTACTATACCCTACTTTTTGATATGTTTATTTATTTATTTTTAAAGGTGCAACATGTTGACAGGGCCTCTATGACTTTTAATACTGGCTTACATGTATTTCCCCCAGTTTTATTGTCATTGGTGTAAAGGTAGCTATATTCTGCCTGCGCTGATGGTTTATTTGTTATACTTTAAACTATCTAAGTCAAGACATATGTGTTATTACTGTTTTTATAGTTATTTCTGTTATGTTACTAGATACAGGTTACCCGTATGGATGAGTGATATAATACTGGCCCAACACTTGAAATGTACATATACTGTATGTGTAAGGCCCGAGATAGGAGTAAATCTCTCTAGAAAAATAATTTAATGGCCACCAAACAAACATCAGTTCCACTTACTATTCTGACTCAGAATGTTAAAGGGTTTCTCTCTCCTTGTAAAAGGTCAAAGGCACTGTCGGATTTCTATAAGAAAAAAGCTGACATTCTGTTTTTACAGGAGACACACTTCAAAAAATCACAAATTCCCAAATATTTTGGTAAATACTACACACAACATTTCTATAATACTGCACCGACCAAACACTGTGGGGTTAGCATCTTAATTTGCGAACATATCCCTTTTACGGTTTTACAGTCAGCTAAAGATGGTGAAGGTAGATTTCTGGGATTAGCTGGTTTAATGTATGGTAGACCAATCACTTTAATTAATATCTATACCCCTAACATTCAACATATGTCTTTTTTAAAGCAATGTTCCGAAAATTACTGGACATCGCTAAAGGTCCAATTTTTCTTAGGGGTGATTTTAACTTCCTATTCCAGCCTTCAATAGACACCTCCAACCCCCAGCCTAGAACTCCAAAACGCACTTTAACATACCTATGGAAAACATTGAGGGATTATAATTTGTATGACATTTGGCGCTTTTCACATCCTTCAACAAAGGATTATACCTTCCATTTTCATCCTTCGCAGTCCTATAGTAGAATAGATTATCTACTTACAAATCAAACAGGTCTCTCCTTAATAACTAATTCTACAATCACTCCCACATCCTGGTCCGATCACTCGGCAGTTACAGCACAGATCACTTGGCTCAACACCCCTACCAATCCTTTTCTATGGAAATTAGACGACTCATTACTGACCCACCAAACCTTCATAGATTGCCTCTCTAAGATAATGGAAGAATACTTCCAGATTAATAATAACTCAGTAAAAGATCCATTTGTGGTCTGGGAAGCTCATAAATGCACCCTTAGAGGGGAATTCATAAAGTATAAGGCACATCTCCAAAAAACCTCTAGACAACTCTACACAACACTGACCACTAGACTGGCACATTTAGACTACTCACACAAGAGAGATCCCAAAAACACTTCTGTCCTATGTGAAATAAGGAGTGTCAGAGAACAATTAGACACATTTCTTGCCTTAGAGCATCAGAAAATAGCAATGAAACTAAAACAAAAATTTTATCATGAAAGTAATAAGGCAGGGAAAATGCTGGCTAGGAATCTTAGAAGAACTAGATTAAAATTGTTTATTCATGAATTAAAATCCCCTCAAAACACTACTGTCAACACAACCCCGGACATTCTAGACCAGTTTCATAAATATTACTCTGTTCTTTATAATATGCAGGACAAGACCTCAGACTCTGGCATACCCCCTAAAGATCCCATTTAAAATTACTTAGCTTCATGTAATCTCCCTTCAATCTCTACAGAACAACGGGAATCCCTAGACTCACCAATAACTACAAATGAAATTCTGGCAGCTATAAAAGAACTGTCACCGGGTAAAAGTCCAGGCCCAGATGGATTTTCTGCCAAATATTACCAGATATTCGCCCCAATCCTCGTTCCTTCCTTACACAAACTATATAACAGTATGTCATCTACTAATCCTCCCCCACCTTCAATGTTGGCAGCTTATATTGTGGTATTACCAAAGCCGGGCAAAACCCCTGATACACCAGCAAATTTTCGTCCCATCTCACTATTGAATATCGATACCAAAATATATGCCAAGATAATAGCTAATAGACTGACTAAAATAATTCCCCAGCTAATCCATTATAACCAAGTCGGCTTTACAATACTATCAAAATACAAACACTGATTGATTATGCATCAAAAGCAAAAATCCCCACAATCTTCGCTTTTGATCGTCTAAATTTATCCTTCCTTAAACAAATCCTGATCAAATTCGGTTTCCCCGACTTATTTATATCGAGGATAATGTCCCTGTATAGTTCCCCAAATGCAAAAATTAGGCTAAATGACTCCACGTCTCCAACCATTATTATACATAATGGCACACGGCAAGGATGCCCGCTATCCCCATTACTATTTGCCTTGGTGATGGAGGCCTTGGCAGCTAGAATAAGAAATAACAAGAGTATTAAGGGCATAACTGTCCATGAGAGAGACTATAAAATATCTCTATATGCGGATGATGTTTTATTATCCATAACCAACCCACTTACCTCTATGCCTGAACTTCACAACAAACTACACATCTACGGTAAATTATCAAACTTTAAGATTAATGCCTCAAAATCTGAATTTATGGGAGTGGGGATCCCGCTGTCTGAACTTAATCACATACAATCTGTATACCAATATAGGCTTCAGAAACACTCCTTAAAGTATTTAGGTATTAATATTACAATCAACCCTCAACATATGTTTAATGCAAATTATATCCCCCTACTGAATAATATCCAAAAAGAGTTACAAACTTGGCATCACAAAACTTTATCATGGTTAGGTAGGTTGCATGCCATAAAAATGACTATCCTACCGAAAATTCTATATATTTTTCAAACTATCCCACTTGTGCTACCCAAATCCTTTTTTAATAAACTTCAAAATTCACTGAACACTTATTTATGGAATAACAAACGCCCTAGAATTGCAAAAAATATCATCTATCGCTCTAAACTACAGGGAGGGTTAGGAATGCCAAATATACAGTACTATTTTATAGCATGCACATTAACAAGGATAATAGATTGGTGTAAACATGGCACTCACAAAGAATGGGTTAGACTAGACCATGATCTGGCACAAAATACACAACTAGGTGCAAGTTGTTGGGTACCACATATTCATAGGACAATGAACCCGTCTACATCGGAAATAACTAGCTTAACATTCAATGCCTTCTTAGCTTCCCGTCGATTTCTAGTACTCCATCCCCTCTAACGCCTCTGAAATATAATCCAGAAGCCCAGAGGTTTCACCATACCCAATATGTTAGGGACTTAACTTTAAGAGACGTTATACCTTGCAGTCTGGCCATGGACAATAAATCCCTCAAATCAAAGACTGCCTTGCAAGAAACATTTTTAAGCTATTTTAACCCATGGTTTAGATATTTCCAATTAAATCACTACCTTACCGCTCATGTAAAACGTACACAATTCTACAGATCCCTAACTCCATTTGAGTCCATATGTAGATCTTAAAACATATTCAAAAGGTTCACTTTCGATAATATATAAAATACTGTTAGATCAAAATTCTAAATGTCTTCCGACCTACACAAACAAATGGTCTGATGAACTTCAAAAACCTATGACCTCGGAACAGTGGGCAAGAATATTTAGAAACCTGTGCTCATATACCTCATCCATAGCACAATTGGAATCAAATTTAAAACTGTTATGCAGATGGTATAAAACCCCAGTTAGACTAGCTGTGATATACAACCTTAGGGACGATAAATGCTGGAGAGCATGTGGAGGGGTGGGAAATTACCAGCATATTTGGTGGACATGCCCTTGCATTAACCAATATTGGAAAGATATTCAGTTGGCCATCACACAGACAATCACTATTGAGATACCCTTAGATCCTCTCATATTCCTATTTAATAATATACCAAAAATAAAATGTAAATTAAGACAATGACTTACAATCATACTTCTTAATTGTGCCAGAAGACTAATACCTAGAAATTGGAAATTTACAGCAGCTCCTTCAATCTCAGAATGGCGCTCATTAGTTAACTATACGTTAGCAATGGAGAAATATTATTATAACGCTACGAAGAGAATGGATGATTTCTTAGCTATGAATCTTATCTGAGAAGAATACTGCCATTCCATATCACACACTGAGCACAGTACATTATAGGCCTAACAAAGCACAGAAGTAATTAGGTTATAACGTATTCTGCGGTAATAAATTCAAGGAGATATTGAACTATGGTATTAATAGTATTAATAAAATGTCTAGCAGAAATTTACCATTTCATGTACAACGGATGTATTTAAGGGGATCATATTGTATCATTACTAAAACTATTTCAATTGTAACCAACCCACATTGTATTTTTTCAATGCACGCTGTAACCTGTAATGTTTGTTTATTTGTTTCAATAAAGAAATAAAAAAAAATAAAAAAAAAACATTTTCCCCCACATAGAGATCCTCTCTTCACACGTCAGCAATGACTAATCCTGCTTCCTCCAATCACAGTATGGTCTCAGGCAATGACCCTGGGGGGGAAGTTGTGATTAGAGGAAGCAGGATTAGTCATTGCTGACGTGTAAATAGAGGATTTCTAGGTGGGGGAAGCTGCTCTAGCTGTGAAAAGAAAAAAAGGTATTTTTTTAACAAAACGGCTGCTTTGTGAACTTTGATGAATGAAAGTGCCCCTGTTTTTAATAGTATTTTTAAAAAACGGGCTTTCATTCATCAAAGTTTACCTTAACTTTAACATTGTGACCCCTTGTTTTGTTATTTCTTTTTTTGTTGTTGTGGAAAATGCTTTCAGCTTCCACTTTATTAGTCCCTTCATATATTTGAAGGTTTATATCATATCACCTCTTTCCCTTCTATCCTCTTAACTATACAAGTTTAAATAATAAAGATCTTTTTTGTATGTTTTATATTTAAAATCATGTACCATTTTAATAGCCATCCTTTGTTTGTTTTTTAAATAGTTTTCTTTTTTTATTGAGGTTCAAGAAATAGTACAAAGCAAATGAATACAAATGCAAAAAATTATATGTGATATACTAGTGTACATAATATATATGAATCTTAAACAGCAAAGATTTGGCCAAAATATAAAAGAATAGTACGAAAAACAAAACAGGAATGACAGAACATACGTAAAGGAGGACATTTCTCTAAGTCAAAATATTTTAGCCAGATGTACACTAAAAATCGAACCTCCATTTTTCTTTATAAGATAAATAAATCCCTCAATAAACAATCAAGACCTCTCTTGGGCCTACCTCTTTAAATAAGCATTTTATAGGGAAATGCAGTCTTAAAGTAAACAGCAGATGTAAACTATACATAAACAACCTATTTGAGGTTTGAGGATAAATAAAAATTGCATTAATATTACACTATCTTAATAGTGTATGAGATTGTTGTTAGATATAACAAAAGTAAAAATAAAAAAAGGTACCACAATAGTGTGTGCAATTAAAATACCATATATATTCCCTTGTTACCCATAGGGAGTATTATGATTAAACATGGATAAACAAACACCACAGTGGCATTCAACATATAGAATCATAGAGCCTCTCATGGAGATCTCTGTAGGTTCAAGTCATATACTTATAAAAACGAACCAATATAAAGCGCAGAAACTAAGAACCCGTTTTGATAGAGATAAGGGAGACTACAATAAAGTTGGCTAACTACAAAGTGTGATAATTGTATTAATAGCTGTACAGTATACCTATATATTAGATGTCTCAAGTGTCTATGGTGCTTAAAGGGACATAATACTCATATGCTAAATCACTTGAAACTGATGCAGTATAACTGTAAAAAGCTGACAAGAAAATATCACCTGAGCATCTCTATATAAAAAAGGAAGATATTTTACCTCACAATCTCCTCAGCTCAGCAGAGTAAGTTCTGTGTAAAAAGTTATACTCAGCTGCTCCCAGCTGCAGGTAAAAATTTTAAAAAAATGAAGAAATGAACAGCAGCCAATCAGCATCAGCAGTGCTGAGGTCATGAACTCTTACTGTGATCTCATGAGATTTGACTTAACTCTCATGAGATTTCATAGTAAGCTTCCTTTACCTGATTGGTGAAATAATATGAGAGTTCACGAAGCTCATCCCTTCAGCTGTCCCAGGACAGACACACTAATATGCTGCTTAGAAATCCTTTACAATGGGAGGTGCCTACTGAGGAACTTTTGAGGTAAAATATCTTTCTTTTTTACATAGAGATGTTCAGGTGATATTTTCTAGTCAGCTTTTTACAGCTATGCTGCATCACTTTCAAGTGTTTAAATATTTGGGTATTATGGCCCTTTAAGTAAGCTTTGAGTTATAGTAGTGGCGCTGAATAGTAATTAGTGATATTATTATGAGAGAAACCGCGCTTTGAGTATCCAGATAAATCAAGAACATTTGGATACTTTTAATGGGGGGGGGGGGCGGCTAACTGGGCAACTAGATGAAGTATGCTCTAAGTATAGATAAGGTTTTGAGAAGCTCATAGAAGGGGTGCAAGTAAACAAAATGCAAACCATGTAGAATAATGAATAAGAGAAGATTGTCACTATTCTGTTGGCGTAAAGGTAGTCATAATCTCAGGTTGTGCAAAACCTAGAATTTACGTCATTGCTACTATCCTCTGAAACTATATACTCACAGGTTATCCCACTATTTTATAAATTGACTACCTGAAGGTGCCACCTTCAACTATCTATGTCTCCTCCACATGTAAATGAGCAAGACCCCTTCTAGAATCAAAGGACTAAAGTTTCTGACCCTGCTGTCCCGGCCGCTGACAGCATGGTGTCAATCCTCAATACCTATGAATAATCCCCTCAATATAAATATAGTACTCACAAAACAAGAAGTGCAGCAGGATGCAACTATTATTAGTAATCTATATGTGTAGCCATATAATGCAAATCTAACAAACTACATATACAGGAACAACAAACAATGACAAACTATATAAATATTGCCCATTAGATAGAACAGTGATATGTCAAATAAGATAGCGTATTATTATTAAGATACCCAAAATAACATTTAGACCAAAGTTCATCATAAATTTGGGTATCTATACAAAAAGGACCCTTTAAAGGCTGAGTAGTAGGTTATATACATAAAAGCCTCCAGCATGTAGAAATAGTCTACTAGCACCATTTAAAATATTAACAAAGTAAGAGGGCAATTGTTGGTTGAATAGATCTTATACAAATCTCCCAATTCTATATGTATGTAAATATATAAATAGAAAAGAACAGCAATAAAAACATTCAGGGAGATATTCAAATAATGACTAGAGCCCAGTCTAATAGTTAGTGTCTCTGAATAGATGGATAGTGAAGGCGACCATCCTCTAATAATAGACCGCATATTTGGCCCCAGTCAGAATATAGAGTATTAATTAGCCGACTCCGATCTTTTCAAAAGTCCAATGATGCATAGCGACAGCATTCCGGCTTATGTGGGATCTCATTTGGGCCATCAAAAAGCACTCAACCCAAACATGTCTGCCGAGTGGAAAAGAAATGTAGATATGCAGAGCATGGTAACTTTCCTCTGTTTGCCCTTTAGAGATAATGTCAGCAGCGAATATAGCTGTCTGGATTTCTTGTGTAGCTTCTGGCCCGGTGATGTGGTCACAGCTCCAGTGGGATCTGCACGAGCTTCTGAAACTTCTCCTGCCATTAGACCTTGCGGGTGAGACCCCACAGCAGAGGCAAACTCATCTGGCAAGGGGTGCGCTGATTGGAATAGAAGCAGCCTTCCTGCTGGTCTTAAGCAGAGGCAGTAATGGGTATCAGGGGATCTCAGGAACAGCAATGTCGTAAGTCCTTAGTTAAGGTAGCATTGTGATTCTCCAGTAGATTACAAATGTCAGTCAATAGCTTTTCCATATGACTCGGCATGTTGTATGAAAATCTCAGCATGGTGTAGATTTAGAACGATGTACTCGGTGGGAGAGGGGTTAATGCAGTACTTGCTAGCAGGTGATGTCCCTTTTATTTTTCTACTACATTACTCTGTTTGTTTGGTGGAATAGCAGGTGCTGCATGGCTGATCTCCTTTATAGGCCTCAGTTGCATTGATCAAGAAGAAGAGTTATTGCTCTTGCTATCAATGTGTCAACAGTATCAGTGGGTGATAGTAGTGGGAAAAATGTCTTTTTTATAGCTGGATGGTCTATAAATTCTGACGTAATCTTTAGATTGATGAAAACATTTTCAGAAGCTTCAGAAAACCACGCCCCCTCTTAATAGCCATCCTTTGAACAGCTCCTAGTTTATTTATATCTTTTTGCAGATATGATATCCAGAACTGTACACAATATTCTAGATGAGGCCTAACTGCAAATGCAAAGTGACATAAGAACCTTGACATTATGCAACTAAGAATTCAACTGGCCCTACCGTCTGAACTGCTGCATTGTCTACTAAATTTAAAATCATCTGAAACAATAATTACTAAGCCCCAATCTTCTTTAATCACAGTCAGTAATGTGCCATTGAGACTTTAATTGGCCTTTGGGTTTTTTGATCCTATATGCATATTTATCCTGGTAATGTTAAATATTAGATCCTATTTATTTGCACACTCCTCCAGTTTTTTTCTTATCCCTACTCATTTGATCCAACCCTCCTGGAACTCATACCAACTGGTTTCTCTCTAGAGGATATCAGGACAAAAACTGAATTATATTAAAGTGTCAGGGTTTGTTAAGTGTTGCTTGGCTGCCATTTTTACTCACCTGTCTCTCTCCTCGCCTGCTGCAGAGTGTGTAATGCTGCTCACTACACCCAGGTGCCCTCTTATGAGCAAACTGGAGAATATCATCAGTGAGAGACAGGTTGCATTCCCAGATTTATGATGTCATCATTTTCTATTTAAAGTGCCTCAGTTAAGTCTGCCTTTGCCCTTCCGTTGTCTCAGACTTCTTTGTGCGCTCCTATTTTCCTGTTCCTGTGTATAATCAGGCTTGTCTGACGTCCCTTCTGGCTCTTGATACCTGGCTTGTTCCTGACTCTAGAAGAAACAACAAGAGGACCAATGGCACTACTTATAAACTTGTTAGGACTTCTTATAGCTCAAAAATATCTTGGTGATGCTGTGTATTGGACAAACTTTAAAAACACTTGGGAAGTAAGAGAACCTCCTATGATAGAATACACATATAGCAAGTTTATGAATATTTTCATAAATGTGATCTCACAGTATGATCACAGCTAGTGATGATTGTCAAATCTCAGAAAGAGAAAAAAGGGGGAGGAAAAATGAATTTTAAAATTTAACTTTTATTAAGTTCTATTTGGTTAAAAATAATAGGAGACATTTACTATAAAAATACACACACAAAACTTATTGTTATAATCACTTGATTTTAAATTGTCATCTGCTTGTGCAACAGTAATAATGCTGGGATATTGTCGCCTGGAGGGTCAAATGAAAAAATGTTCAGTTGAGTCACTGAACAAAGTTGAGCAATATCACTCAAATGCTGATGTTGGTAATAGTATTATTCAAATATCAGAGACTGTCTCTTTAAATATGTATGTAGAGGGGAATTTGTAACATCCACTTATACAGGGAGTGCAGAATTATTAGGCAAATGAGTATTTTGACCACATCATCCTCTTTATGCATGTTGTCTTACTCCAAGCTGTATAGGCTCTAAAGCCTACTACCAATTAAGCATATTAGGTGATGTGCATCTCTGTAATGAGAAGGGGTGTGGTCTAATGACATCAACACCCTATATTAGGTGTGCATAATTATTAGGCAACTTCCTTTCCTTTGGCAAAATGGGTCAAAAGAAGGACTTGACAGGCTCAGAAAAGTCAAAAATAGTGAGATATCTTGCAGAGGGATGCAGCACTCTTAAAATTGCAAAGCTTCTGAAGCGCGATCATCGAACAATCAAGCGTTTCATTCAAAATAGTCAACAGGGTCGCAAGAAGCGTGTGGAAAAACCAAGGCGCAAAATAACTGCCCATGAACTGAGAAAAGTCAAGCGTGCAGCTGCCAAGATGCCACTTGCCACCAGTTTGGCCATATTTCAGAGCTGCAACATCACTGGAGTGCCCAAAAGCACAAGGTGTGCAATACTCAGAGACATGGCCAAGGTAAGAAAGGCTGAAAGACGACCACCACTGAACAAGACACACAAGCTGAAACGTCAAGACTGGGCCAAGAAATATCTCAAGACTGATTTTTCTAAGGTTTTATGGACTGATGAAATGAGAGTGAGTCTTGATGGGCCAGATGGATGGGCCCGTGGCTGGATTGGTAAAGGGCAGAGAACTCCAGTCCGACTCAGACGCCAGCAAGGTGGAGGTGGAGTACTGGTTTGGGCTGGTATCATCAAAGATGAGCTTGTGGGGCCTTTTCGGGTTGAGGATGGAGTCAAGCTCAACTCCCAGTCCTACTGCCACAGGAACACAGGAAGAAGTCTGCATCCTTCAAGAAAAACATGATTTTCATGCAGGACAATGCTCCATCACACGCGTCCAAGTACTCCACAGCGTGGCTGGCAAGAAAGGGTATAAAAGAAGAAAATCTAATGACATGGCCTCCTTGTTCACCTGATCTGAACCCCATTGAGAATCTGTGGTCCATCATCAAATGTGAGATTTACAAGGAGGGAAAACAGTACACCTCTCTGAACAGTGTCTGGGAGGCTGTGGTTGCTGCTGCACGCAATGTTGATGGTGAACAGATCAAAACACTGACAGAATCCATGGATGGCAGGCTTTTGAGTGTCCTTGCAAAGAAAGGTGGCTATATTGGTCACTGATTTGTTTTTGTTTTGTTTTTGAATGTCAGAAATGTATATTTGTGAATGTTGAGATGTTATATTGGTTTCACTGGTAAAAATAAATAATTGAAATGGGTATATATTTGTTTTTTGTTAAGTTGCCTAATAATTATGCACAGTAATAGTCACCTGCACACACAGATATCCCCCTAAAATAGCTATAACTAAAAACAAACTAAAAACTACTTCCAAAACTATTCAGCTTTGATATTAATGAGTTTTTTCGGTTCATTGAGAACATGGTTGTTGTTCAATAATAAAATTAATCCTCAAAAATACAACTTTCCTAATAATTCTGCACTCCCTGTAGAAGAAAGAAATATCACTATGGATACAAGGTTTCTTAATAATGGCAAAGTTTAGCTGCTTGTAAGTAGGAACAATGTTATTAATTATCTGCAGTTTATAGCAGGCAATAAAGAATTGTTGTATTTAGAATTTTGACATTAGTCTTAACACACTTGTTAGTATATGAATCATTAGATGATTATCAATCTTTGTACAATCTCATATCACTCAAATGCTGATATCGACAATACTATTTTCCAGAGACTGTCTCTTTAATTACGTGTTTAGACTAGGATTTATGAAATCCCCTTATGGAGAAAAGAAATATCACTGTGGATACTATCGGCTAGATTACGAGTTTTGCGTTATGAGTGGCTCGGTACTAACTTGCAAGTTATTTCCACCGCTCACCTCCCTATAGCGCTACTATTACAGATTTGCAAAAACCCGGCGTTAGCAGGCAATATGTCAGCGTTGAGCTCCATTGAGCTCCATACTGCACCCAAATACCAGCGCTGCTTTGAGCTGGTTTTACATGCTTGTGCACAATTTTCCCATAGACATCAATGGGGAGAGCCGGCTAAAAAAAAGCCTAACACCTGCAATAAAGGAGCGTAAAGCTCCGTAACGCAGCCCCATTAATTCTTATGGGGAAAGAAAATTTATGTTTACACCTAACACCCTAACATAAACCCTGAGTCTAAACACCCCTAATCTGCCACCCCCGACATTGCTGCCACCTATCTACACTTATTAACCCTTAATCTGCCCCCCAATGTTACCGCCACCTACCTACACTTATTAACCCCTAATCTGCCGCCCCAATGTCACCACCATCTACATTACACTTATTAACCCCTAATCTGCCGCCCCCAATGTCGCTGCCACCTACCTACACTTATTAACCCCTAATCTGCCACCCCGACATCGCCGCCACCTACCTACACTTATTAACCCCTAATCTGCCGCCCCCACCTACATTACAGTTATTAACCCCTAATCTGCCGCCCCCGACATCGCCGCCACCTATTATCCCCTAATCTGCCATCCCCAACGTTGCAGCAACTATACTAAAGTTATTAACCCCTAAACCTAACCTTAAGTCTAACCTTAACCCTAACATAATTAAAATAAATCTAAATAAAAATTACAATTAATACCTAAAAAAATCCTATTTAAAACTAAATACTTACCTGTAAAATAAACCCTAAGCTAGCTACAATATAACTAATAGTTACATTGTAGCTATCTTAGGTTTTATTTTTATTTCACAGCCGTTTGTATTTATTTTAACTAGGTAGACTAGTTATTGATGAGTATGTATGTATGTGTATGTATGTATGTTTATGTATATATATATATATATATATATATATGTATGTATGTATATGTATGTGTATATATATATATATATATGTGTGTATGTGTGTGTATGTATATATATTATATATATTATGTTATATGGGTAATTTGAATCTCACATATTAAGCATATTGAGGGTAACTTTAAATCTAGTATCAAATGTTTATAAAGCAGCATTCCACAAGTTTCTTTTTGTATAAGTTGTAACATATGTTTCTAATATAAGTTCCTCTCTACAAATGGATATGGGCATATTCTGTTATGTGCTATAACAACATTCTTATTTCCTGTGGGCCCCTTATGCAGATGTGAAGTTAACTACGTTTTTTATATATTTCCTGTGACCTCATGTATGACGTATACATTCCTATAAATTCTTTGTGTGTTCTTCAAATAAACGGGACTTTTGTGAAAACACTCAGTTGCATGTGTGTGTGATTTCAGTGGTCACCCCAGGGCCCTGAAGAAAACGTGTGCCGCACCCTTATCAGCCAGAGCAGAGCTAAGGAACAAAAGAAGTGACCCTACAAAACTGGCGTCAGAAGTGGAATGAAACAGGGAACTCTCGGAAGGTGAGTTGAACAAAGAGTCTTTTTATTCTGACCTTTTTTCTCTTACCACGAGACCCCTTAAGTTTCATTTTACATAGGAATAGTTGGGGAATATATATATGTGAATCTTTGGTAGATTCTAAAAGAGGAATAATAGATTTTTTTGGTAAAAATCAGGTTAAATATATATATGAATCTTTGGTAGATTCTAATCAAATTTTTGATTAAAAAAATAAAAAATAAAAAGGGAATAAGATTTCTTTGGTAGAAATCAGGTTATATAAAGTCTGGCTGAAGGGTTAAAACACACGTTTTCTTACTGCTTGCTTTTGAAATATTGCTGTATGGCTAACATTGTTTTAAAGTTATAAGATAAATACTGCATTGTTTATATGAATTCTTATGCTGCTTGTTTTTAAATATGCTGTATGGCAAAATACTGTTTATTTGTATAAAGTGTTAAGGAAGTAAAATTCTGTTTATTTGTATAAAGTGTTAAGGAAGTAAAATACTGCTTATTGTTTAAAGTATTAAGAAAGTAAACTGTTGCTTATATGTATTGCTGTTTCTGAATGTTAGTTAAAATGCTAAATTTTTTTCTGGTGAAGGGTGACCCTTGACCTAGAGATAATTAATGCCAGAAACTACTGAAAGAATCAGCATAGTGATATTTTTTTTTTCTTTCTCTTGTTGTAAACTTAAGCATTAAGCACAATAACTGGTAACGGAGTACAACCATTCTAGTTAATGTGGTTTATGCAAAAAGATTCAATAATTAATTGCTCTTAAAGGTAAAGGTATTGTATTTTTTATTTTTATTATTTTTTATTATTTATTTATTTTTTTGTATTGTATTATATTTTGTTGTAAATGTTTTAAAAGATAAGTTAGGAGTTGAGAATGGGCAAATCCCAGTCTAAACAATTTCCATCACCTAGGCAACGAGAAACATTTAAAGATTATGTGGGAAAATATAGCAGAATGGACAGAAGCTATGAGAAGCTCTGATCCATTCCCCAGAGAGGGGGATAATGATATATTTCATATGAATATGGTAAAAGGGTTGTGTCTAGGTGATGAAGAGGCATTTCCATGGTATAATGGTGATCCAAGATGGAATATGGATTATATGAAAAAGGGTGGGGAAAATTGGCTGACTGTTGCTCCATACTGGCGATATATTGATATAGATGGGAATAAAAAGAAGGGTAAAAGTGAGAAGCAAAGACAGAAAGCATATTCACCCCCCCCCCCTGCGCCATATAATGCCCCTCACCTACCTTTGCCATCATATAACAGACTATATCCTAGCCTCCCATCCCCTAGTGACATAGATCTAGAAACTATTGCTGTTGCCTCTGCTCAGGTACCCCAGGAATGGACCTTGCCAGGACCTTCTGTAACTCCCCGATACCAGGTCACTAAACCCCCAATTAAGGTTGAACCAGTAACACCTTCCTACCCCCCTACAATAACCCCACAATATAAAAGAGGGAATGAAGAAGTAGAGGAGGAGGAGGCAGCTGTACCAGAAGCTAGTATGCCATTTCTTACTGTGGGAGACCAATTAATTATTAAACCTTTGTCCCCGGGTGAATTAAGGGAAATTACCAAGGGAGCCCCAAATCCCCGTCAACATCCATCAGCTTGTATTATGTATTTAAAAAGAATGTTACAAGGACAAAACATGACACAGACAGATATAAGAATTATCATTGATGCACTTCTAGACTATGACCCTGAATCAGGTTGGGAGTGGGGTAATGTAAAGAGTATTAGTAAATTGAGTCGAGATCCAACAATTAACTATGCCCTAAACACACGTGAAGGACTTGATGAAATGTGGACAGAATTAAGTATAGAAATGCATAGAATATGGAAGGATAAACAAAGTATGTCAATTGCACTAGCGTGCAAACAGAATACAAAGGAAACAGTAGTAGAATTTGTTAAGCGTTTTTATAAATGCTGGAAGGAAGAGGCTGGAATGGAATCAGGAGATGCAATGGGCTCTCTGAAGGTCCAGACTTGCATTAGTAATATGCAACCTCAGCTTTCTTTGTTGGTGAAACAACTTGTCTCTGATTGGCCAGAGTTGACTCCAGCAGAATTCTTGAAAAGAATTCATGAAAAAGAAGGGGCAGGTTGTTTTGACATCAGGAAATTAGAGGGAAAAAACGCTGCTTTTTATCAAAAGCAGAGTTTACAACATTGTGATCCATTCCAGGCCAGGGAAAGGGATAATACAGGAAGTAATAGAATGTTTGTGAGAGGTAGAGGGAGAGCTAGAGGAAGAGCTAGAGGGAATTATACTTCAAACAGAACACATTGTTTTAACTGTGGGGAACAGGGACATTGGAAAAATGAATGCCCAAAACCCCCTAATAATAATGGCCCCCCTTACAATCCCCGACAGTATAACAGACAGCCTTACATAGCCCCTGCACCCATGGAGGCACCCAAACACAACATACAATGGCCATAGGGGTGCCTAGAAGGTAGCACTCCAATTTTTCCAGTGGTGTCAACAAGTTATCATGAGCAACCGTACTTAGTCCTAGAAGTAGAGGGAGAACCCCTACCATTTCTAGTAGACACAGGAGCTACATGCTCTGCCTTATGCTCAGATATGTATGATGGCATTACTGGAAAATCTGAACCTTCTCTAGGGATTAATGGAGTGCTGACTCAGACTCGCATCACACCGCCACTTGAAGTTAGGGTACCCTGTACTGGCCAACAACTTTTGCACCCATTTCGTATTATAACTGGGTGTCCCCTTAACCTTTTGGGTTGTGATCTTATGGGTCCCCTTGGTTTGAAAGTAGCTGTCACTAGACAGGGTGGGTTAGATGTGAGACTAGGGTCCACTAACCTGTGTTTTTTTAATGACATATTGACAGATGTCCCATCCTCTGTATGGGCATCTTCAAAACTTGACGTTGGTTTAGTTCAGTGTACCCCATATAAAGCCAGATTAAAACCTAATACTACTCCAGTGTTTATTAAACAATATCCATTGTCTAGAGAAAAGAAAGAAGGGATAAGACCCATGATAGAGGAATTCCTTAAACAAGGAATCCTCCGTCCAGTAGTTTCTCCCTATAATACCCCCATAAATCCGATCCCAAAGAAAGACAATGAATATAGGTTAGTACAAGACCTAAGGGCAATTAATGAAATAGTAATCCCAATTGTCCCAGATGTTACAACCTTACTCACAGCCATTCCACATGATGCCTGTATATTTACAGTCATTGATTTAGCTAACGCATTTTTTTCAGTCCGATTGGACCCTGAGACACAGCTACTTATGGCTTTTTATTATGATGGGCGTCAGCTTACCTGGACACGCCCCCCTCAAGGCTATGTGGCCTCACCTGTGGTCTACTCGCTGGTGCTCCAACGTACCTTGCGGTCATGGACTCCCAGCCACGGTTCGGTCCTCCTTCAGTACGTCGATGACCTACTGTTGTGTAGTCCTAACCAGGAGGCTAATACAGTAGATACAATAAGTCTGTTAAAACACCTTGCTGCTGAAGGTCATAAAATAGCAAAACATAAGCTACAAGTAGGAGTGACAAAAGTGGATTACCTTGGTTTTGTGCTTTCCCAAGGCCACCGGTCCATTAGTCCCAAACGAATCCAAGCGATTCAACAGATCCCAAAGCCAGTTACTAGAAAGGACATGCTCACCTTTCTAGGTATGATTAATTATTGCAGACAATGGATTCCTGAGTGCTCCCATCATGATTCCATTCTAAGGCAAGCCACAAAAGGGGATAGCCCTGAACATATACAATGGACCACAGACATGACTAAATCCTACATAGCTCTGAAGACTAGCATTATTAGTGCCCCTGCTTTAGGACTACCTGATTATTGTAAACCATTTCACTTGTATGCGAGGGACAATTGTAAAACCATGGCTGCTGTCTGTGCCCAAGAGCATGGTGGAGGCAATATGCGTCCCGTAGCTTTCTTTTCCAAAGTAGTTCCAATACCGGTACAAGGGATGCCGGCGTGTCTCCGAGCATTGGCAGCTTGCGCCATGGCTGTAGAGATGGTTGAAACAATCACATTAGGCCATCCAATAGTACTACACACTAGTCACCAAGTTTTACATCTTGTAAAAAATGTCACTACCCAACACATGACTTCTCAAAGACTTTCTGGTTATGAATGTATATTACTGAATAATGCAAATCTGACTATTAAATATAGTAGTGTATCCTCAGGGCCAACTCAAATACTTAGTGCCTTACTTACAGGATCACCAGACTTTCCAACAGATCATGATTGTATAGAGGTAATACACCACATTACCACACCAAGACCTGACTTGATGGATAAACCTTTTGACCATGCTGATAATGTGTTTGTTGATGGTTCTTGTTCCCGACCTAGTGATGGTATTTATAAGACAGGCTATGTCGTTGTGCAACTACCAGACATTGTTCTAGATGCAGGCCCCATTCCTTATCCTTCTGCACAAGCTGCAGAATTAATAGCACTTACAAAAGCATGTAAATTGTTTGAAAATAAATCTGTTAACATTTACACTGACTCTCGCTATGCTTTTGGGGTTGTGCACGATTTTGGTATGATATGGAAACAACGTGGTTTTGTTTCAGCAGATGGCAAGACCATCTCTCATACAGACCTGATTAATGAACTTTTAGAGGCCATACAACTCCCAAAGGACATAGCGATCATACATTGCCGTGCACATACATACAAGTCTGACCCTATTTCTTTGGGTAATGCACTTGCAGATAAAATTGCTAAAGAGGCTGCTTATGTTTCTCATACACCCAAATCCACCATCCGTATGTATGCTGTTTTAGCCCCACCTTCATGTCCTACAGACCATATGCTTCTTGAACTCCAGGGACATGCCACTCCTAGTGACATATCTTTCTGGACTACTAATGGGTTAGCTTTAGATGAGAATGGTTTGTTTTCTAAAGAGGGGAAGGTGGGCATACCGGAAAGCAGTGCACCACTCTTTATAGCACAAGCCCATGGTGTTGGACACCTAGGTATAAAACCAACAACTAACTTGTTGAAGCAATCTTTCTACATTAGAGGTATAGGTGATCATTGCAAGGCATATATTAATAGATGTGTATATTGCTTACAGACCAATGCAACCATTCCCAATAAAGCCCAGCATGACCACTTACCCCCCCCTACAGCCCCATTCACACATCTACAAATTGATTTTACACATATTCCAAAAACTGGCACTAAACAATTATATCTGCTTGTAATAGTTGACCAATTTTCTAAGTGGCCAGAAGCTTTTGTTACCCAGAGGGAAGATGCAAAAACAGTCGCTAAAATTTTAGCCACTGAAATAATTCCCAGATTTGGTTGTCCGCTTCAGATTAATTCTGATAACGGTCCAGCGTTCATTAGTAAAATCACACATGAGTTAGTAGAATGGTTACAGATTAATTGGAACTTTCACATTCCCTACCATCCTCAAAGCTCAGGGATTGTAGAAAGAATGAATCGCAATATCAAGGAAAAACTTTTAAAGGCAACAGCAGGTACATGGGTTAAATGGCAAAACTATTTACCTGCGATTTTAGCAGAAATCAGAATGACCCCAAATAGGACAACCAGGTTGTCTCCATTTGAGGTCCTAATGGGTAGACCATTCCCAACTCCATGGGTAAAAGGCCCACTTATCATTAAAAATGGTGATTTAGATTGTATTAAGGAACAATATGTAAAACAATTGATTGATAAATTGAATGGCATCTATGGTGATGTGTCTTCCCGTTTACCTCTTCCCTCACAGGAACCAACCCATCCTTTCAAGCCTGGAGATCTGGTCTGCATTCGCCAGCTGAATAAAGCAAAGAAAGGAGGTTTCCCGTTCAGCAAGCCAGTCACTGTGATCGCTGTAACCAGGACTGCCGTACTGACTGATGATAAGGACATCTGGATACACGCTTCACGAGTGAAACTCTGTCCAAAGAGAGGAGAAGCGGGTGACAAGCTATCGGTCACCCCTCACAAAGGAGAAGTGGGTGATAAGGTATCGATCACTCCTCACAAAGACCAGGATGACGATCTCAATCATGGATCCAAGACATTTCTGCAAGATCTTCCTTTTCCTAATGGGGATATTGATATTTGTGTATATCCCAATAGTATTAATAACAGCATGTTATTACACACTTGAAGATGTTGAACACTTTACACCTATTTGTTTACTATTATTAACATTGTTTAACTGTTACATGTCTTGTACTTTAGGAAAGAAAATATCAGGTATGATACAAGATGCAGAAAAAGTTCAACTGCAAAATTTAATTAGAGGTAGACCCAGATAGTTTATATTGTAGGAACATTACAGATTATGTGATCACGATGTGATCAAAGAGGGGAATGATGAGTATGTATGTATGTGTATGTATGTATGTGTATGTATATATATATATATATATATATATATATGTATGTATGTATATGTATGTGTATATATATATATATATGTGTGTGTATGTGTGTGTATGTATATATATTATATATATTATGTTATATGGGTAATTTGAATCTCACATATTAAGCATATTGAGGGTAACTTTAAATCTAGTATCAAATGTTTATAAAGCAGCATTCCAGAAGTTTCTTTTTGTATAAGTTGTAACATATGTTTCTAATATAAGTTCCTCTCTACAAATGGATATGGGCATATTCTGTTATGTGCTATAACAACATTCTTATTTCCTGTGGGCCCCTTATGCAGATGTGAAGTTAACTACGTTTTTTATATATTTCCTGTGACCTCATGTATGACGTATACATTCCTATAAATTCTTTGTGTGTTCTTCAAATAAACGGGACTTTTGTGAAAACACTCAGTTGCATGTGTGTGTGATTTCAGTGGTCACCCCAGGGCCCTGAAGAAAACGTGTGCCGCACCCTTATCAGCCAGAGCAGAGCTAAGGAACAAAAGAAGTGACCCTACAGTTATTAAATAGTTATTAACTATTTAATAACTACCTAGTTAAAATAAATACAAATTTACCTGTAAAATAAAACCTAACCTTTCTTACACTAACACTTAACATTATACTACAATTAAATGAATTACATTAATTAAATACAATTAACTAAATTACAAAAGAAAAATAAACCCTAAATTACACAAAATAAAAAAGAAATGGTCAAATATTTAAACTAATTACTCCTAATCTAATAGCCCTATCAAAATAAAAAAGCCCTCCCAAAATAAAAAACCCCTAGCCTAAACTAAACTGCCAAGAGCCCTTAAAAGGGCCTTTTGCGGGGCATTGCTCCAAAGAAATCAGCTCTTTTACCTGTAAAATAAATACAAACAACCCCCCAACAGTAAAACCCCCCACCCACACCACCAAACCTCCCAAATAAAATCCTATCTAAAAAAACTAAACTCCCCATTGCCCTGAAAAGGGCATTTGGATGGACATTGGGGGGTTGTTTATATTTATTTTACAGGTAAAAGAGCTGATTTCTTTGGGGCAATGCCCAGCAAAAGGCCCTTTTAAGGGCTATTGGCAGTTTAGTTTAGGCTAGGGTTATTTCTTGGGGGGGCTTTTTTATTTTGATAGGGCTATTAGATTAGGTGTAATTAGTTTAAATATTTGATAATTTCTTTTTTATTTTGTGTAATTTAGTGTTTATTTTTTTGTAATTTAGTTAATTGTATTTAATTAATGTAATCTATTTAATTTTAGTGTAAGGATAGGTTTTAGTGTAACTCAGGTTAGGTTTTATTTTACAGGTAACTTTGTATTTATTTTAACTAGGTAGTTATTAAATAGTTAATAACTATTTACTAACTATTCTACCTAGTTAAAATAAATAGATACAATGTAACTATTAGTTTTATTGTAGCTAGCTTAGGTTTTATTTTATAGGTAAGTATTTAGATTTAAATAGGAATTATTTAGGTATTAATTGTAATTTTTATTTAGATTTATTTTAATTATGTTAAAGTTAGTGGGTGTTAGGGTTAGGGTTAGATTTAGGGTTAAGTTTAGGGGTTAATAACTTTAGTATAGTGGCAGCGATTTTGGGACTAGCAGATTAGGGGTTAATAACAGTAATGTAGGTTGCAGCGATGTTAGGGACAGCAGTTATTAAGGGTTAATAATATTTAAATAGTGTTTGTGATGCGGTAGTGCGGCATTTTAGGGGTTAATATGTTTATTATAGTGGCGGCAATGTCGGGAGAGGCAGATTAGGGGTTAATAATTTTATTTTAGTGTTTGCGATGCGGGAGGGCCTCGGTTTAGGGGTTAATAGGTAGTTTATGGGTGTTAGTTTACTTTTTAGCACTTTAGTTATAAGTTTTATGGTACAGCTTTGTAACATAAAACCCATAACTACTGACTTTCAGTTTAAGGTACGGATCTTGACCGTGTAGGCTGTACCGCTCACTTTTTGGCCAGACAGGCAAACTCGTAATACCGGCGCTATGGAAGTCCCATTGAAAAAGGACTTTTTGAAAGCTGCGGTAGTTACGTTGCGCTACGGCCAAAAAAGTGTGCGGTACACCTATACCTGCAAAACTCGTAATACCAGCGGTAGTGAAAAAGCAGCGTTATGAGGCTTTTTCACTCATAACCCAAAACTCAGAATCTAGCCGTATGTTTCCTCGTAATGTAGCCGTATGTTTCCTCGTAATCTAGCCGTATGTTTCTTAGTAGTAGCAAAGTTCAGCTGCTTGTAATTGAGGACAATGTTACTGGTTATTTGCAGTGTGTAACAGGCAATACAAGTTGTACTTGAAATTTATTAATTTGTCTTAAAGGGACATGCCACCCACATTTTTCTTTTAGGATTTAGAAAGAGAATGCAATTTTAAACATCTTTCTAATTTACTTATATTATCTAATTTGTTTTATTCTCTTGATATTCTTTGATGAAAAGCATATCTAGATATGCTCACTAGCTGCTGATTGGTTGCTGCACATAGAAGCCTCGTGTGATTGGCTCACCATGTGCATTGCTTTTTCTTCAACTAAGGATATCTAGAATGAAGCAAAATAAATAATGGAAGTAAATTGTAATGTTGTTTAAATTTCTATTCTCTATCTGAATCATGAAAGAAAGATTTTGGGTTTAGTGGCCCTTTAACACACTCGCTATTATATAATTAAAATGATTCTCAGTCTTAGTATAATCTCTTTTGCTTTGACAGTACAACGTGATTGGCATATGTAACGTTAAGCCGTTTGTTTATGCTTATAATTGAGAATCAGCTTTATTGTGTTTGCAGTATAGTATAATAATATCAATAGTTGGAATTTAAATTTTGTAATGCCTATAAAGCTTTGACCAAATCTGATTTGTCTCTCCATTTTTATGACTGTTTCATCATCACTGTCACTCCATATATAACAATGCACATTATTTTGGGTACTTAGGTATGGTATATTAATTGTTCAAATATATTTGTCATTTAATATCCCTCGGTTTGGTTTACAAATTTGGGTATAGTATAGCATGAACAAAATACGATTGGCCGTTACCGCCCCTCAATGAATACAAGTGGACTGATACCTAAATAGTGCTTACCTGGCGAATTCAACATAGTGGTTTTTAATTTCCTTTTATTGTGCTTGTATTGCTCCCTTCTATTTCAATATATATTTATGTTAATTTGTTTGACAGTCAATAGAGATCAGAAATCATATGAAGTATCGTTGCTTATGTTACTTCTAGATAATGATGTGATACAAGTAAATATATACCATAGTCCAACTTTACTTTGATTACCTATAATGAACACAACCAGCTTAAATCAGCTTAGGTCAGCATTATCTCATGATATAATTGCTGTGTTGATGTATATGATTTTCCCAACCTCGTAACTCTGCTATTAAGTAGGTAACCTGTTGTTATCCCTCAAAGGACCCCAAATATCATTGCTCAAATCTCCAGCATAACTGTTTGCATGCTACATAAGTAGGATTATTTAAATCGTGATATATAGCTTAAGTAGGCAGGGTGGCTGTTAAAACACAGGAGTTCCCATTGACTCCTCACCAAGTCCCTAACATGTTTCGCCATCTAGCACAGCTTTTTCAAAGGGCATCAAAGGGTAGAGTTCCTGACTATGCTGATCTTTGTGTTCCTAACCGCGGCTCGTCTGACTACTCGCTTTGGCTCCTAACCCGGCTTGTCTGACTACCAACTCTGGCTATTACTCCTGGCTTGTCGTTTGGCTTTTGGACTCTTTATTATTTTTTGTTATTATTAAACAAAGTTGTGATTATTTTAGTATTTCACGTCTCTGTCTGATTCCTGGTAAACCTGACATAAAGTGACGGTAAAGCCAGAGCATATAAAAAAATAAATAAAGTGGACTTTCATTGATGAGTTAGTAAAAAGGGTGCTAAATTCACAGTGTCTATGCCACACCACCTTGCTAAAGTCAACACCTCTGGCCGCCCTCAACACGGCACTCTTTTTAGAGTCCGGCCGAAATAATCCATCCTGCCCCCCAAACCACAATCAATTTGATCGCTGGCATTCTGCTACCATATGACTGTGCACTAACCCAGAAATGGCGTGATTTCTTTTTTACACCCCAGTTGCAGCGAGTACGATATATAAATATTTCTGGGATCTCAATAAATGGAAAAAGGGAACAATGTTTCCACGCAATAGATTAAACAGAACGATTTACTCACAGGCAAGTGGAATTTTACATAAGAACTTACAAATAATAATTGTAACAAGTACTCCCTGCAACTGGGGTGTAGAAAAAAAACCTGTCCTTTCCGGGTTAGTGCACAGTCAGATGGTGGTTTAGGGGTCGGATGGATGATTTCTGCCAGATTCTATGAGAAAGTTCTGTGGCTGTGCATCCCATTCAAATAATCAGTGGGGTTGCGCGATAGGGAGCAATATATATCTAGTCTCCAGCGTATACAAGAGTTCCAAGATTGTATGTCTCAGAAAACTCTACCCGCTCGCTACAGCATAAGGGTTATACAATTTAAACAGAAGTCAGCACAGCCGCGGTAGGTCAGGTCAGCACTACAAGGGTAGGATCCCTAGGACAGCACACCTAGAAATGTACAAGCACAGCAGGGACCACTGTGAGCGTTATGTTGGGATCTGTATTACACAAATAATATAGCCCTATACCACACTGTGCCCGGCCGCTCGTCATTAGACCCACACATATTAAATATAAGCTTTTATTCCCTGGAGCTGGGCTGCAAGCACAAGCCTTTTATTATCCCTATGAATCAGACATAGCGCTCACAGATAACCCTGCAGGGCTTGTACTAGCTAGGGAGTATGGGACAAATGCTTGCTCTGTAGCCTAGTCATATTACGGACATATTCTTATGTAGTGACATCACTTCAAACATTACCATAAGTTTTAGGACCTTTAGTAGCAAAATTAATAATACATGTCAATGACAAACTTTATCTTCTTTGTATGCTTCATTTAAATAGCCCATGTTTTTTTGGGTGTAGAATGTCCCTTTAAGGGAATTTAGCACTGTTATAGCCAAACCTCTACTCTTAATTTTTTTTTATCCTCAGGCATAGTACCCCAGGACTGGCGTAAAGCTAGAGAAAATCCAGGAAGTTATAGACTATTTAGTCTGACATTGGTCGTGGGCAAGACACTTGAAGCGATTATAAAGATTATATTGATGAGTATATTCATGTAAACAAGATTATGAGTTATAATCAGCATGGTTTTAGGTTAAACAGATCATGTCAAACTAATTAAAGTCTAATTACATTCTATGAGAAAGTAAGTAAATATATAGATAAAGGGAAATCAGTTGATGTGATATATTTGGATTTTGCAAAGGCTTTTTAAACAGTGCCACATGAGAAAGTATTGTACAAAATGAAGAGTCTAGGAATAGCTAAAAATGTTAGCTCATGGATAAATAACTGGATATCAGACAGGGAACCATGAGTAGTAGTAAATGGATCTTAATCAGATTGGACAATCAGTGGAGTCCCCAAGGATCAGCACTGGGCCCTGTTCTTTTTAATATTTTTATTAATGACGTGGGGCAAGGAATAAATAGCAACATTTTTTGCAGATAATACAAAGTTGTGTAAGGTCATTAGGTCAGTGCAGGATGAAATTGCTTTGCAAGGGGATTTACAAAAATTGAAAAATGGGTTGGTAAATGGAAAATTAGATAAATTCTGTAAAAATGTAAAATTCTACATTTTGGAAATTAAAATAAGCTGGTAACCTATTATTTAAAAGGGACTGTATTTGGGATTTGAGCATACTTATAGATAAGCTAAAAATGGATGCACAATTCAGGGCAGTGGCTTCTAAGGCTAATACTAGTATGTATTAAAAGAGGCATTAATGAGGGACGTGTCTGGGCAGCGGCCATGCTGGGTCGTTTTGAGTGAAGCTTCTTATGAGACTAGAACTGTTTTACTAATTTCTGAGATATTTATACAGTATTGGAAAGAAAGCAACAGACTACTAGACAGAAGAAGCAATACTGAAGAAATTGATATCCATATCATAGAATCTATGTCCGTTAAGCCCAAACCCGGACCATCGTTATATTAGACGACAGCCCTGTGCCAAAATTTCAAGCTCCCATCCATGATAGGCTGCTGACTACTACAGTATACCAGTACCATGGAGGAGCCGTGTCATACTATACAAACTCTACTGCTACAATTTGAAGCTAAACTAGACGAGTGCATGACTGATCTCACTCTGTCTATATGAAGTGCGAGCTTGAAAGTACAGACTGACTATTGGTTTGCCCCAGCCATAAAAATGATACCGTTGCGAAGATGTGGGAGCTCCAGTCCTGAGATTGTACCCACGTGTGCATCATTTGTCTGTAATGGATCGGATATTCACGTGACACTGTACCACTCCACTAATCCACCAGCTAGCGGCAACGCCACCTGGACTTTTAGCCGCTCCTGTTTTGTCTCGCTATCGTTGGTGGAGCCACAAGTGACCTATCAAGGCACAGGGTCTCAACATGTAAGCTACCCCAGTTCCTATCTCAGGGGAGATACTAATAACCAACACTCGACTCTGACCCTGGGCTGGGGGGGAACCGGTCCCCATGGTCTGTCTCAAAGAGTTATAGAGCCCAGTGTCTTGTTCAAGAATCAGGAGACTATATGGCTGTGACTTATGCCTACTTCTCCTATCCATCACCAGCTGTGGGTGAACAAGCTCATCATCCGGGATTTCACATCTCTAGGATTTAGGAGGACGCCAATCCATAGAAAGATCACGTCTTGAGAACTGCTTATTATGCCCTTATACATGGCTCAGTTGCTTCCGAGAGTTGGTGCAGCAATCTAAGTTTTAATTAGCCTCACCAAACTGTTCACAAGCGGCATTGCATTTGGTTACTGTTATACATGCCATTATGAGGTTATATACCTAAGAATGATTGGGTCTCTGCTGATCAATGTTGAACTTGCGGTAAAGGCGAACACTTTGACTTGTCTACTCTATTATTTTCATTGTAATCAATAGCCTCTTCTGTTGCTCCATCACAGCTGTAGTAACTACAGCTGCAGCCATTGATCACCCCTATGAAACATAGCACAAGAATTTTAGTGAATTCCCTCAACTAAGAGTTTTATAGTTTGACAGTGTTCAATGTAAAATTAGTCTTAACACATATTATGTAAGGATAAGTCATTTTAGCAATTGCTAATACATTTGGGTTAACTATACACCAAAAGTACTTGCTTTTTCTCTTTCTATTTTTTTTTATATACACAGTCAGAGTATGGAATTCAGATTGACTTAGTTCCTAATAATTAGCCTAGTGCATATGTTAATTGTATAGACAACCTTGTATATCTTGTTTTTGCGCTTCCTAAGTAGATACGCTTAGTCTATATTGAGCCTTTGCCTTTCCCTAGGGTGTTGTATATGTTCTGCAAGCCTAAAGTTGTGCTTTTAAACTTGTACTTTTAAATTTCTAGCTCTAGTTTACACAAAGCTCAAACAACAGCAGCCTACACTATATAATATGAAATTGGAATGTACTCACACCTGTATTACTTTATTTAAAGTGGTGCTTACCCGCTGAAACTTAAGCCACAAACTACTATTACCTATATACTTGGGGGTTCAGAAATGGCCCCACCACACTAAATACTCAGTCATTGCCTATATCATTGCTATATTTTCTCATAGCTTCCCCGGAGTTCATAAACTTCCATTGGGACTTAGATCCCCTCTCTTCCTCGGTGGATGCATAAAAAAAATTGGAGATCTCATGTTTATCATATTATAAAATAGAGGATTCAAAAGGCCATATTGTTGCATATGTCTTTCCTTATTGACCACCCGCAGTATTGTATATTGTACAGATGAGAGCATAGTCATTGATGTTGCATGGCATTCGTTGCATGTTTGTATTTCTTGCATATCCTCAATAAAAGATTATTAAACAAAAAAAAAAAAAAGAGGCATTAATGCAAGGGAGGAAAGCATAATTATGTCACTATATAAATCCCTGGTAAGACCTCACCTTGAGTATGGAGTGCATTCCTGGGGACCAATCTTAAAAAAAAGACATTGCAGAGTTAGAAAAAGTTCAGAGACAGCAACAAAACTATTAAGAGGAATTGTGAATCTAAACTATGAGGAGAGGTTAGCCAAGCAGGGTTTATTCTCTAGAATAAAAGACACTTGAGAGACGATGTGATTACTTTATATAAATATATTCAAGGCCCATATACAGAGTTGGTGAAAGCTCTGAGGCTGAGGAATTTATTTGTGACAAGAGGCTAGAGGAAAGGAGATTTAATCTCTAGCAATGTAAATGTTTTTTCAGTCACAGCAATCAAATTTTGGAACTCATTCTCTAAGGAGGTAGAGAATACCAATACTTTAGATATATTTAAAAATCCCTTAGATACATTTCTGGCTAGGAACATAATTTAGGGATTGATTGTTTGTGTAAAATAGGTCACCTTTTTAAATAGGATTAAATAATGCTCTTTGTAAAACAGGTAGGATCTGTATAGTTTCAGCTTGATGGACTTCTGTCTTCTTTCAACCTCTATATAAAACCACCAATCTTTCAATGTTAAAAGAACATACAAGACTGTATGATTAAAATCCAGCATTTAAGCCTAATCCTTAACATCAGTCATTGGTAATACTATAGCAGAATTGGACAGGGGATGATGGACAAATGAATAATCAGACCTATGGTACATCATTACAAACAAAGGAGCTTAATAACCAAAAAATATAACTCCTTCCTCTCATTCCAGCACCTTTTTTTTGGCCAAACGGCATGAACAAATGAACAAATCAATTTTGTCAAGCAATCATCCAATAATGTACTCAGCTGTTCATATCTCAAATGACTCAATGAATCAGTAAAATTCAGATGAATTTGCATTTAGCTGAAGCCTGAATACACATCTGAAGCCATTTAAGCCATTGAAGACCTTGATGAACATACATCTTCTTTAAATAAGCCTCCATCTTTTTGTCCATTGGATCCATAAAAGAGCAGCTATCCTCTATAGGAATAGTAGTTCTCTTAGCGAGAGTAGAAATGGCCCCTTCTACTTTAGGCACCGTGTACCATGAATCTTTAATGGAGTCAGCAACAGGAAACATCTTTTTAAAGACAGGAGACAGGAAATGCTTCCACAGTGGAAGGAACATCATAGTAATTATTAAGTTTACTAGATTTCTTAGGGTTGACAACTAAAGGAGTATCGGAGTCGCCCAAAGTAGCTAAAACCTCCTTTAACAATACACAAAGGTGGTTCAGATTAAATCTGAAGTATACTACTTCAGCATCAGATGAAGGAATAATACTGTCTAAATCTGAGATTTCACCCTCAGAGGCTACTGACGTATCCTCCTCATCAGACTTATGAGGAAGGGCAAGCTGTGTAGCAATAGGTGGAACAGAAACCTTTCTATCTGAATCTCTTATTTTCCTCTTGCGTTTTCCCTTTAACATAGGAAAAGCAGATAATGCCGCAGATACCACAGAAGTTACCTGAACAGCAATTTATGCAGACAAAAAAACTCCTCCTAGAGGTTGAGAGGAACTGCAGGGCACTGTATGTGACGCCATAGAGGCTGGGGACGTTTGAGGAGAAGACTGTGGTATTGCCTGAACAGCATCATCCTGAGAGACATTAGGCTCAATGGACAAAATTTTATTTTTACACGCTTTAGTCTCAGCTAAACAAGAAACACAAAATTGCATAGGTAAAACAATTGGTGCCTCTAAGCATAGTAAACATGTATCATAAGGAAAGGAGACTTGATCCCCCTCCATGGTATGAGAAACAAATAGAAAAACGTTATTTTAAAAAATACTTTCACTTTTTTCTTGCTCAGTGCGGTAACATCTTTCCTTTAGTAATGAAGAGCGATGGTATTGCACTAAAAAATAAACCTCACATTGTCACTCTCTACACCTCAGCAGAACCCCTTATACGAGCTTTGCCAATGCTGCTCCTATTCAGACTGAAGAGCAGAAAAGAAGGAAGTCATGTGACCGGAGGAAAAAACTTGCTGGGCAACTTGGAAAGCACATGCAAAACAACTGACCCACTCAGTCTAGGATCGCCCTCCGGCTGTTCACGTTTCCCTAACATACGGCTAGATTTGGAGTTTGGCGGTAAAAGGGCTGTTAACGCTCCGCGGGTTTTTTTCTGGCCGCACCATAAATTTAACTCTGGTATCGAGAGTTCAAACAAATGCTGCGTTAGGCTCCAAAAAAGGAGCGTAGAGCATTTTTACCGCAAATACAACTCTCGATACCAGAGTTGCTTACGGACGCGGCCGGCCTCAAAAACGTGCTCGTGCACGATTCTCCCATAGGAAACAATGGGGCTGTTTGAGCTGAAAAAAAACCTAACACCTGCAAAAAAGCAGCGTTCAGCTCCTAACGCAGCCCCATTGTTTCCTATGGGGAAACACTTCCTACGTCTGCACCTAACACTCTAACATGTACCCCGAGTCTAAACACCCCTAGCCTTACACTTATTAACCCCTAATCTGCCGCCCCCGCTATCGCTGACCCCTGCATTACACTTTTAACCCCTAATCTGCCGCTCCGTAAACCGCCGCCACCTACGTTATCCCTATGTACCCCTAATCTGCTGCCCTAACATCGCCGACCCCTATGTTATATTTATTAACCCCTAATCTGCCCCCCACAACGTCGCCGACACCTACCTACACTTATTAACCCCTAATCTGCCGAGCGGACCTGAGCGCTACTATAATAAAGTTATTAACCCCTAATCCGCCTCACTAACCCTATCATAAATAGTATTAACCCCTAATCTGCCCTCCCTAACATCGCCGACACCTACCTTCAATTATTAACCCCTAATCTGCCGACCGGAGCTCACCGCTATTCTAATAAATGTATTAACCCCTAAAGCTAAGTCTAACCCTAACACTAACACCCCCCTAAGTTAAATATAATTTTTATCTAACGAAATAAATTAACTCTTATTAAATAAATGATTCCTATTTAAAGCTAAATACTTACCTGTAAAATAAATCCTAATATAGCTACAATATAAATTATAATGATATTATAGCTATTTTAGGATTAATATTTATTTTACAGGTAACTTTGTATTTATTTTAACCAGGTACAATAGCTATTAAATAGTTAAGAACTATTTAATAGTTACCTAGTTAAAATAATTACAAATTTACCTGTAAAATAAATCCTAACCTAAGATATAATTAAACCTAACACTACACTATCAATAAATTAATTAAACACAATTGCTACAAATAAATACAATTAAATAAACTATCTAAAGTACAAAAAATAAAAAAGAACTAAGTTACAGAAAAAAAAAAAATATTTACAAACATAAGAAAAATATTACAACAATTTTAAACTAATTACACCTACTCTAAGCCCCCTAATAAAATAACAAAGACCCCCAAAATAAAAAATTCCCTACCCTATTCTAAAATACAAAAATTACAAGCTCTTTTACCTTACCAGCCCTGAACAGGGCCCTTTGCGGGGCATGCCCCAAGAAGTTCAGCTCTTTTGCCTGTAAAAGAAAACATACAATACCCCCCCCCCCAACATTACAACCCACCACCCACATACCCCTAATCTAACCCAAACCCCCCTTAAATACACCTAACACTAAGCCCCTGATGATCTTCCTACCTTGTCTTCACCATGCCAGGTTCACCGATCCGTCCTGGCTCCAAGATCTTCATCCAACCCAAGCGGGGGCTAGACATCCACTGAAGAAGTCCAGAAGAGGGTCCAAAGTCTTCCTCCTATCCGGCAACAAGAGGACATCCGGACCGGCAAACATCTTCTCCAAGCGGCATCTTCTATGTTCTTCCATCCGATGACGACCGGCTCCATCTTGAAGACCTCCAGCGCGGATCCATCCTCTTCTTCCGACGACTAGACGACGAATGACGGTTCCTTTAAGGGACGTCATCCAAGATGGCGTCCCTCGAATTCCGATTGGCTGATAGGATTCTATCAGCCAATCGGAATTAAGGTAGGAATTTTCTGATTGGCTGATGGAATCAGCCAATCAGAATCAAGTTCAATCCGATTGGCTGATTCAATCAGCCAATCAGATTGAGCTCGCATTGTATTGGCTGATCGGAACAGCCAATAGAATGCGAGCTCAATCTGATTGGCTGATTGGATCAGCCAATCGGATTGAACTTGATTCTGATTGGCTGATTCCATCAGCCAATCAGAAAATTCCTACCTTAATTCCGATTGGCTGATAGAATCCTATCAGCCAATCGGAATTCGAGGGACGCCATCTTGGATGACGTCCCTTAAAGGAACCGTCATTCGTCGTCTAGTCGTCGGAAGAAGAGGATGGATCCGCGCTGGAGGTCTTCAAGATGGAGCCGGTCGTCATCGGATGGAAGAACATAGAAGATGCCGCTTGGAGAAGATGTTTGCCGGTCCGGATGTCCTCTTCTTGCCGGATAGGAGGAAGACTTTGGACCCTCTTCTGGACTTCTTCAGTGGATGTCTAGCCCCCGCTTGGGTTGGATGAAGATCTTGGAGCCAGGACGGATCGGTGAACCTGGCATGGTGAAGACAAGGTAGGAAGATCATCAGGGGCTTAGTGTTAGGTTTATTTAAGGGGGGTTTGGGTTAGATTAGGGGTATGTGGGTGGTGGGTTGTAATGTTGGGGGGGGGGTATTGTATGTTTTCTTTTACAGGCAAAAGAGCTGAACTTCTTGGGGCATGCCCCGCAAAGGGCCCTGTTCAGGGCTGGTAAGGTAAAAGAGCTTGTAATTTTTGTATTTTAGAATAGGGTAGGGAATTTTTTATTTTGGGGGTCTTTGTTATTTTATTAGGGGGCTTAGAGTAGGTGTAATTAGTTTAAAATTGTTGTAATATTTTTCTTATGTTTGTAAATATTTTTTTATTTTCTGTAACTTAGTTCTTTTTTATTTTTTGTACTTTAGATAGTTTATTTAATTGTATTTATTTGTAGCAATTGTGTTTAATTAATTTATTGATAGTGTAGTGTTAGGTTTAATTATATCTTAGGTTAGGATTTATTTTACAGGTAAATTTGTAATTATTTTAACTAGGTAACTATTAAATAGTTCTTAACTATTTAATAGCTATTGTACCTGGTTAAAATAAATACAAAGTTACCTGTAAAATAAATATTAATCCTAAAATAGCTATAATATAAATGTAATTTATATTGTAGCTATATTAGGATTTATTTTACAGGTAAGTATTTAGCTTTAAATAGGAATCATTTATTTAATAAGAGTTAATTTATTTCGTTAGATAAAAATTATATTTAACTTAGGGGGGTGTTAGTGTTAGGGTTAGACTTAGCTTTAGGGGTTAATACATTTATTAGAATAGCGGTGAGCTTCGGTCGGCAGATTAGGGGTTAATAATTGAAGGTAGGTGTCGGCGATGTTAGGGAGGGCAGATTAGGGGTTAATACTATTTATGATAGGGTTAGTGAGGCGGATTAGGGGTTAATAACTTTATTATAGTAGCGCTCAGGTCCGCTCGGCAGATTAGGGGTTAATAAGTGTAGGCAGGTGTCGGCGACGTTGTGGGGGGCAGATTAGGGGTTAATAAATATAACATAGGGGTCGGCGATGTTAGGGGCAGAAGATTAGGGGTACATAGGGATAACGTAGGTGGCGGCGATTTGCGGTCGGAAGATTAGGGGTTAATTATTTTAAGTAGCTTGCGGCGACGTTGTGTGGGGCAAGTTAGGGGTTAATAAATATAATATAGGGGTCGGCGGGGTTAGGGGCAGCAGATTAGGGGTACATAAGTATAACGTAGGTGGCGGTCGGCAGATTAGGGGTTAAAAATTTTAATCGAGTGGCGGCGATGTGGGGGGAGCTCGGTTTAGGGGTACATAGGTAGTTTATGGGTGTTAGTGTACTTTAGGGTACAGTAGTTAAGAGCTTTATGAACCGGCGTTAGCCAGAAAGCTCTTAACTCCTGCTTTTTTCAGGCGGCTGGAATCTTGTCGTTAGAGCTCTAACGCTCACTGCAGAAACGACTCTAAATACCAGCGTTAGAAAGATCCCATTGAAAAGATAGGCTACGCAAATGGCGTAGGGGGATCTGCGGTATGGAAAAGTCGCGGCTGTAAAGTGAGCGTTAGACCCTTTAATCACTGACTCCAAATACCAGCGGGCGGCCAAAACCAGCGTTAGGAGCCTCTAACGCTGGTTTTGACGGCTACCGCCGAACTCTAAATCTAGGCCATAATTTCTCCACACTACAGTGCCAAAAACACACAGCCCAGACCCAGAGCAATAATAAATACTATCAGGGTAATTATTCATATAAATAAAATAAAGAGCCAGTCTTAAAAAGGTTAACTCCTTCATGCCCATAAGAAGGATTAATCGTTTAGTCTCAATCACATACACTAAATGTGCCTGCGCTCTGCATACAATCATCCTGCTAAGGATCTGTTTGGTCCCCTTAAATGCTGCAGGGAATCCGTTAAAGCGCTAGTCTCCATACCTAGAAGACAAAAAGCACTTATCTGCAATCTAGCAGGAAGACAGCTCACAAGGCATGAAAGGACACATATTCCTTACAGAGACCTGTAGAAAAAAGAAAGAACAGAGTAAACCTACTTTCTATACCATGGGCAGCAAATGTTAGGAAATGCATCAAGGCCCACATCACAAGTTCCAAACTGCTTTAAAGCCACCACTACCCTACTGAAGAGATTAACATGGACTACGGCTAGACCCAAAAATCTTGCTTGTAGCAAAAGAAATCCAATTTTCTTCAGACACCAAAACTTCACCTCCTCCATTGACAGAGGCAAAGAGAATGACTGGGGATTGTGGGTGGGGGAGTGACACTTAACAGCTTTGCTGTGGTGCTCTTTGTCTCATCCTGCTGGCCAGGAGTGATATTCCAATTTCCCACTAGTAATTGATGACATTGTGGACTCTCCATATCTTAGGAAAGAAATCAACCATACTGTAATTTCCACATCCTTACTGACTTGTCTAAGTAGCTCTCACCAAGCCTCCCTCCCTTTACTTTTACAGATTTTTTTGTTTAACTAATAATACATGTTTCAATGTAGCTTTGCATGTAATATACTCAGACTTCAGCAGTTCAACTTGATACCTTTATTAACAAAACATAATAAATTTTGCTGTATAAACTTTAGCTATAACTTTCTTAACTGATCAAATATCAACTTCCTGCTGCACGTCCTATGGAATCAAACTCTGTCTATTTGGTTCCACAGGTATTGATACAATACCCATCTAAAAGGTGGTTTAGTTTTTTGTCTGGTATGGTAACGTCTTAAAATGGCTAATCTTTTATTGGTGATAACAATTTAGGGAAGTGATCCAAAATATTTTTAATTATTTATTTATCAAATTATTCATTTCTATATTTACACGAAATAATGATTTACAATATGTTATTTCCAAAATGAAATGTTGTAGCAGCCAATAATCATCACTGATAAAAAAAAAAATCCATCCCTTCATAAACACCTACATATGAGAAAATGCTGTAAATTTATTTTAAGATTTTTTTCATAAAACAATATTAAATATTATGTATTTTTATAATTCAATACCAAAAGACCAACAAATGTATCCTTTTAATGTCTAGGGGGGGGGGATTAAATATATTTACCTTAAAAGATAAATCTATTGGCCCCAAAGCAAAATCTATAACCTAGGTTTTAAACATTGCAAAAACTAGCTATTTAGTTTTCAGCATTTGGTGGTTACAGAATTTGTTGGCCCTTTTTGGGAATGTGGGCCAAAACACGTTAATACAAAAGCAGTCAGTGTTTTATGTCCTTTAAGATGAGTTCTGTAAGACATAAAAAAAGTCATAAGCGTAATTTCTCTTGCGTCATAGTGATTGAAAAGGTCAGTATAGGAGGATACATCCTCTTCTGAGCCTCATTATACTAAATATAGATGTACTAAAGGTATTGTCAGCATATAACAGGAACTAAGACCAATCAAACTATAAGTTTAATAATACATAATAGCAGTAACATCTTCATTAGTATAAATTGCTCCTGTCTGAATTTTGAAGGTTTCCTGAGAAGTTTAGTTGAAGGAATATTATCGGACAAGATGGGAGGACCCAATGTCAGCTTCCTCTTTTCTGATATCTTGAACACCTGCTTCCTGAATGATAACTACCCAAGCTTGCCAAGAACATGATAATTCTGTCAGAAACAGGGCTCATATCTGTGTAACTGGAAGTGCTGAATGTATTTATTTTATATATTTTTTAAGCTTTTCTGTACTTAATAAGAAACTACTTAAATATATTTTAAAAATATGTTATACACTCATATATTTTTTTTTCTTTTATTTCAATACAAGTTCAGTTTACTTTTTGTTATATCCCACAGCTAATTAAACCACCAGGCTTCTCATATTTCATTATTAAGGGTAAAAAGTGCATATATAATTTTCCAAGAGCTAATTTGATATATTTTGCAAAAATATGTGTGATAAAAAATCAGAAGAAAAAAATAAAAAGAGAAAAATAGCAGCAGAAAATAATGTTTATAAATATAAAAACATCTCCATATGTCTTTAAAACACTACAAGCACAAACACACAATTACACATACATTATTGTTGTAATAGACTGCAATACATAAGGCATCCTAAATGTGGTTAAATTACACAATACAATCAACTTGATCTATAAAACTACATTTTGTCATCAAAAACAGATAATAGTAATAATTACCCTCAAGCAAACTATACTCTCAGAATGTTTTGATAATTTGTGTGTATTTTTATACAACAATGCAATGTAACTATGATTGCGGAATCTGTTGGCGCTCTACAAATAACCGATAATAATAATAATAATAAACGATAACAGTGTGCATATATCAAAATGACCCAGGGACAAAAACAGATTTATGACAAAGAATTCAGTGTCATATATATACACTTTTATTGATGCTTCAGTATCTTATTGGGAAAGCTACACATTACTTTGACTTTAATAAATAAATTGACACATGTAAATATAATTTTGGCATTTCACTTATTCACTTTGAAAACATGTAACAGTGACTGACTTTTGAGTAATAAGGTGTTATAGTTAATACTTATCACTTTAGCATTTTTTCATGGTGAAAACAGTATATTTGCCTATGACCACAAAGGCAATATTCTGCACATATGGCAAATATAAAAATGTTAAAGGAACACTAAACCCAAATTTTTAATTTCAGGATTCAGATAGAGCATGCAATTTTAAGCAACTTTCTAGTTTACTCCTATTATCAATTTTTCTTTGTTCTCTTGCTATCTTTATTTAAAAAGCAGGAATGTGATGGATAGGAGCAGACCCATTTTTGGTTGAGAACCTGGGTTATGCTTGCTTATTGGTGGGTAAATGTAATCTTCCAATAAGCACGCGTTATCCATGGTGCTGAACCTAAAATGGACTGGCTGCTTTTAAAATAAAGATAACAAGAGAACAAAGAAAAATTCATAATAGGAGTAAATTAGAAAGTTGCTTAAAATGTCATGCTCTATCTGAATTCATGAAAGAAACAATATGGGTTCAGTGTCCCTTTAATAGATTTTATAAAAATCCAATAAATAGCTCTATTGGGCCTAGATTTGGAGTTTGGCGTTAGCCGTGAAAACCAGCGTTAGAGGCCCCTAACGCTGGTTTCTTACGGACTCCGGTATTTCGAGTTCAGTTACCGACACTCAAAAATCACCCAACGCTCAAATTTCTACCGACACCTCAGACCCAGTAGTAAACATATACCGACAAAATAAACATTCACAAATCACAAAACAAATATTACACAAAGTACACTTACACTCATACAAACACTACACTATATTTATTTTTCAGATTTAATAATTTTTCAACAAAATACAAAGATCAAAGTTGCGAGATCTCGGGTGTTAGAAAAAAAACTACACAAATCCATTTTCCCATTGACTTACATTGACACACGGGAAAAGACCCTCATATACCTACATCTAACTAATAACATTATCACAAATATACACTCATCGATGCATACAAACAATATACACCACATGACATACAAAAAAATATTTATTTATTACAAAAAGAACACGATTTAGTTACTTTTTAACACAAGATCATGACGTCACTCACTTTACGAGGAAAACCAGTCTTAGAAAAAAAAAATTACCAATTTTTAGAGCCTCCATTGACTTCTATTGGGAAGACGTGCTCGTGCACGCGAAACCCACATTTCCCTAACGCACGCAAATAGCGTAGACAGAAAAACTCCAAATACCAGCGCTAGAAAATACATGCTTTTATGCGTTAGACACAGCTATGATAAATAGATCAAGAAATGACTATTTCCCTATGGTGGATTTATGGATTTTACTTATTGAATATTCACAACACCATTAAATTGTTTCAGACTTTTATATTAACTACAAATCAACATCACTAGTAAAAAACTTTTTTGAACAAAATATTACATTTAAACGGACACAAAAATAATGTCAACTTTTCAGGATTAACAAACACTACACAATGGGAAAAAATTCTCATTTACCTTTATTATTGCATTTCAGTTATTCAACTCATATGCTTGCAGCAACAGCATATCTACATAGGCTTAACACATGATCAGTCATGGATGCACATACATTACTTTTAACATTCACTCATACATGTGCATTCAAATGATGGGGAAAAACACATTACATTCTCTATAGGAATCACAAAACAGAACATATGGATTTTAATGTACTTTTAACATCATGATTCCATCACCAGAAACCATTAGGAATTACGTACAACAAGAACATCATTACACCAGATTACAGATGTCACTTTATGGGAAGGAACAACAATGCCAGACCGCTATATAGAAGTCAGCATATGTGGGAAACAATCACAATATATACGTACATGTACATAACACGCATCACCCATCACGCAACCACAAAGCACACATTTAGATTTTATTCAGCACACAATAACAATGTAGCACAATACAACAACACAATGAGGATTTCAGAACTACATAGGCAGGTTAATAATATCATGACGTCATTAGAAGATTCAACCATACACATCACAGATTCACGACTGTACCGCCCCTTTCGGAACTTTAACACTCAATACTACAATACAACATATACGTAAAGAACAGTTTGGAACAGCATTATTAGGGAGATTTGAATGGGACAATTAATAAATATTGTCAGATCGCAAATCACTTATATATATAATACTACAGATGACAGCCGGAAGTTATTCAGTATTAGTGCCATTTGAATGGGACGCATACAATATTGACAGCTCGGCAATCACTTATATATACAATACTACAGATGACAGCCGGAAGTTATTCAGCATTAGTGCGATTTGAAAGGGACGCATACAATATTGACATCTCGGCAATCACTTATATATACAATACTACAGATGACAGCCGGAAGTTATTCAGCATTAGTGCGATTTGAAAGGGACACATACAATATTGATAGCTCTGCAATCACTTATATATATAATACTACAGATGACAGCCGGAAGTTATTCAGTATTAGTGCCATTTTAAATGGACGAGTACAATATTGACAGCTCGGCAATCACTTATATATATAATACTACAGATGACAGCCGGAAGTTATTCAGTATTAGTGCCATTTTAAAGGGACGCATAAAATATTCACATCTCGGCAATCACTTATATATACAATACTACAGATGTCAGGCGGGAAGTTCTGAATTATTATTGCGATTTGAAAGGGACGCATACAATATTGACTGCTCGGCAATCACTTATATATTCAATACTACAGATGGCAGACGGGAAGTTCTGAATTATTATTGCGATTTGAAAGGGACGCATACAATATTGACAGCTCGGCAATCACTTATATATACAATACTACAGATGACAGCCGGAAGTTATTCAGCATTAGTGCGATTTTAAAGGGACGCATACAATATTGACAGCTCGGCAATCACTTATATATACAATACTACAGATGGCAGACGGGAAGTTCGGAATTATTATTGCGATTTGAAAGGGACGCATACAATATTGACAGCTCGGCAATCACTTATATATATAATACTACAGATGACAGCCTGAAGTTATTCAGTATTAGTGCGATTTTAAAGGGACGCATACAATATTGACTGCTCGGCAATCACTTATATATATACAATACTACAGATGACAGCCGGAAGTTATTCAGTATTAGTGGCATTTTAATGGGACGCATAAAATATTGACATCTCGTAAATCACTTATATATACAATACTACAGATGGCAGACGGGAAGTTCTGAATTATTATTGCGATTTTAAAGGGACGCATACAATATTGACAGCTCGGCAATCACTTATATATACAATACTACAGATGGCAGATGTTACTTTATCGTTTACAAACAATGTTGCAGCAACATTGATCGATCACATTCGATGCACATTATACACAACTATGCACTTTCATTCATGTTAGCCTGGACGTGTGCTTGTTACTATAAGATCGCGTTTAAGAAATATTGATTACGCATATGATCAAACATTACAAACATGCACTGTATGTGTGATATTTGACACTTTCACATTGAGATTCATTGTTGGAAAACAACATTTCAGCAAACAACAAAAAAACGCCCACTGTGAAAGCATTTGCGCCGCTCACATACAAACAAGTGAATACAATCAGCAATCATTACAAACTCACTACCATTGGACTAATTGTACTATAAATCCCCCAAACAACATGGCCAATGCATCACTTGTGATCCACATCAGATCAAGTGCATACCTTGTTACGCTGTTTTGAAAGATGGATGACAATGACATGGTAGACGCTGCTGGTGCTGCTATCGGCGAACTAGCTGTTGGTCGAATCAGGCAGCCTCGACGGCTCAGACTGAGACGAAGGGGTCGTCTGGTTCGAGGTCCTCCTGTCTACAGGGTGAGACCCACCTTGGAAAACATGAGCGACTTTGAGGTTTATGATAAGTATCGGCTCAATCACGAACAGCTCATTGGCCTTTACGATCTTCTTAAACCTCATTTGGAGCCACGTATAAGAATAAGGACTGCTGTTCCCGCAATGAGTAAGATGCTAAGCTGTCTATACGTCCTGGCCTCCGGGAGTTTTCAATCCGGAGAACTGTACATGCATGGCCTGGTTCAAGGTACATTCTCTGTGGTGTTTGATAACTTTCTGGATGCCATGGTACGTATCAGTAAGCAATACATAGGATTCCCACAGAATGATGGTGATTGGAGGCGCCTGAAGTGGGAATTCTTTGATATTGCTCAATTGCCCAATGTCTTGGGAGCCATAGATTGTACCCACATTGCGCTGCGTGCTCCAATTGATTACTTGCCCTTCAGAAATCGCAAACATTTTCATAGCCTCAACGTGCAGTATGTTTGTGACGCACGGATGACGATTATGCATGTGTGTGCGAATTTTGGAGGGGCTAGTCATGATGCCCGCATCCTCTCTCTGTCGTCCCTGTGGAGACCGTTTGAGGAAAGACAAATGCCCCCTGGTTATCTCGTTGGTGAGTATTTGTGCACAACATGGTTAATTAGTTTGACAATTGCCACTGTAGTTTTAAAATGTTAGCGTAATGTTCAGCTATCGGATACAATTTAACCTTTTTTTTTTTTTCCCGCTAATGTCTAGTTTGAGTTCAATGCAGATATGTAGCATGTCTTACCTTAAATGCTCAGATAGAGAATGCAATGTAACCATGTAGTTCGCATTTTACACAAGGTTTGGTTTAGGAGAAATATGCATATGTAGCATGTCTTAGCTGAAATGGGAAGATAGTAGCTAATGCAATTTAACCATGTCATTGTCTCTTTCCGCTAATGTCTACTTTTAGTTCAATGCAGATATGTAGCATGTCTTACCTTAAATGCTCAGATAGAGAATGCAATGTAACCATGTAGTTCGCATTTTACACAAGGTTTGGTTTAGGAGAAATACGCATATGTAGCATGTCTTAGCTGAAATGGGAAGATAGTAGCTAATGCAATTTAACCATGTCATTGTCTCTTTCCGCTAATGTCTACTTTTAGTTCAATGCAGATATGTAGCATGTCTTACCTTAAATGCTCAGATAGAGAATGCAATGTAACCATGTAGTTAGCATTTTACACAAGGTTTGGTTTAGGAGAAATACGCATATGTAGCATGTCTTAGCTGAAATGGGAAGATAGTAACTAATGCAATTTAACCATGTCATTGTCTCTTTCCGCTAATATCTACTTTTAGTTCAATGCAGATATGTAGCATGTCTTACCTTAAATGCTCAGATAGAGAATGCAATGTAACCATGTAGTTCGCATTTTACACAAGGCTTGATTTAGGAGAAATACGCATATGTAGCATGTCTTAGATGAAATGGGAAGATAGAGAATAATATTGAACTAGATTTTTTTTAAAAAAAATAAACATTTGTTAGTGGATTATCGTGTACAAAACTTTTTATTGGACTCCAAATACTATTTTGAGGATTCTGTTAGAATTATGTTTTGTTCATAATTTATAGGTGATTCTGGGTACATGAGCCGGCCTTGGCTCATTACCCCCTTGCGTAGCCCGACTGATGTGTCTGAGGAGCGCTACAATAGGGCACATAAGAGAACCAGGGCAGTGGTTGAACGGATGTTCGGGCTCCTGAAGATGAGGTTCAGGTGCCTGGACAGGTCGGGAGGAGCCCTCCAGTACAACCCAAAGAAGGTGGCTAAGATCGTTGTAGCCTGTAGCGTCCTGCATAATATTGCACAGCGGGCTGGGATGCTGCAGGCCGTCCCGGCGGACCGAAACCTCCTCAGAGATAAGGAGGATGATCCTGTTCTAGAGGGGCCATTCCGGGACGAGGGGCTCAATGTCAGAGCAGACATCATCAACCGCCACTTTAGATGGTAAAGAATAGAAGTTAGACTGGAGTATTGTCAATAGATATGAACTCTAGGGAAATGACAAGTAGAGAATTGTGCAAACATGTTAGGATTGTTCATCAAATGCTAAAAATGTGTTTCATTTATTAATGTAGGTGATGCTCTGGGCATTGGGTCCTGTAGCGAGTCTTTGCCACCTGGTTTTTAAAGAGGACATCAGATGGTAAGTATAAATGTATGGACTGTTGCTGGCATGAATTGTACACAAATACATCATATGGCATACATTTTCTAAACTAGTATTTAGTTTACACATTACTTAAAATGTAAATACTCAGAAAGGGATCCTCTAGCATGACTATGGTTCAATGTCACACATTAGAGGTTTGTTCTGCTCAATATGACTCATCTTCACACTTGATAGAACATAACACAAGATGCTACACACGCTTAGTAAGCTAGTGACAGAAATGTATTCTAAAATGGGGGGTGGGAGAGGGGTACAGAAATGATTCACACACTTGTAGTAATTTTGATTAAACTTTTTCTGCCATTAGGGAGCTGACTTAATCTAAAGACTGAAAGGGAAGAATTAGAAGCCTGACAGTGAAGATTGCCCAGACTGACAGTGGAAAAAGGCAATATTGAAATTGAAGTATACCAATGGGATCATGTCTGGCATTATCTTTCCAATCTGCTGACCTTGAAAACCATACAAAGACATGTTCACATGGTAAGTGCCAACTATTTGATAGAATAAGGCTGTGGAGGCATCCTATTGGAGACACTTAGATGTTTTTCTAATTTTTAGATGGTATTTCACAGTCCTCTATTTTTGAAATGATGAATAACACACCTATTAAAGATCAACTGTTTACCCCTGAATTGACTTTCAAAGACCATGCATTATCCAGGTTGGTGTACCAATGCATGCTAGTTAAGAATCACAGGAAGAATGTTGAATATTAGTAGCTTACATACATTAGTCATATTTAGTTCTTAATTAGATATTTAGGGATCACAATCAGACACTTAGATGATTTTACTTTTTTAGATGGTATTTCACAGTCCTCTATTTTATGAACTGATGAATAAGACACCTATTGAAGATCTACTGTTTACCCCTGAATTGACTTTCAAAGACCATGCATTATCCAGGTTGGTGTACCAATGCATGCTAGTTAAGAATCACAGGAAGAATGTTGAATATTAGTAGCTTACATACATTAGTCATATTTAGTTCTTAATTAGATATTTAGGGATCACAATCAGACACTTAGATGATTTTACTTTTTTAGATGGTATTTCACAGCCCTCTATTTTATGAACTGATGAATAAGACACCTATTGAAGATCAACTGTTTACCCCTGAATTGACTTTCAAAGACCATGCATTATCCAGGTTGGTGTACCAATGCATGCTAGTTAAGAATCACAGGAAGAATGTTGATTATTGGTAGCTTACATACATTAGTCATACTTATTTCATAATTAGATATTTAGGGATCACAATCAGAAAGAGGAATACATATTAAAGTTGATATAGAGGTATTTGAATGGACATGAAATATTACATTTATGTTCAGCATACATATATATTATTGAAATGTGATATACATTATTATGTATAATTAGAAATTCAGATATTTTAATTTATTTTTTATCACACAATATAATGGTGTATGTTTTTTTTTTTAAATTTAATTAATAAATATCTTGATAAAATGTTGAACAAAGTTAGAGCATAGACACAAGATGATTGTAAATGTATTTTATGAATATTTGACAACGTGTGTATTAACTTTGTTAATTTTTTTTATTTTTTTATTTCAGATTGTCATCTGATGACTTCCAGGAATATTTTTTTGTTTTTGTTTCAGAAACTTTTAATTTTTTAAATGGTAATAATAAACATTTTATTATTAAATACACTCCTTTGAACAGATTATAATAAATATCCATATAATCTGTCAATAAAAAACAATTTGACTCCCATGACTGGTAGTTGGCTATTTGACAAGCACATGCATAAGATCAAATAATGCATTAATTTGAGAAAATCCACTGATTCCGAGAATATTACATTAAACTATCTTTTTTAACATTAATTGGGGAGTGAGATCCATCGATGCTTTTCTTTGGAAATTCTTAGATGTTAAAATAATTTCGGATATGTAGTCAAAATTTGACATAAATTATTTGTTTTCACTTTTAAGAAGGGGAAGTGGTTCAATTACATTAAAGTGACAGTGTTGTTGAATGTAAAATTAATTTTATAAGATCTTGTATCTTCCTTAGGTATCTCAAAACATTATTTGCTAAATTATTTTAATTTTTACATTTATAAATGGTAGGTTATTTAACTTGATATTTTTCACAAGCTAGTTATTGGATGCCAGGTTAATCGATTTAATTTTCTAGTGGAGTCATTTAACTATAGTTATTAATATTATGTAGTTTTTAAAATCTTACCTCTTGGGTTAGACATCACATATCTATATATAATTTTCATTCCCCTTTAGTTTATTTTGACAATGTTAAATCAACATTACAAATGTTTTGGTCCTTAAAGGGACATTCACAAAGTATATTGTGTATTGATTTTTAAATAATTCATAAAAGAATTTAAACATATTTAGAAAGTACTATAGAATTACATTCAGTCTTTAAATATACTTTGAAAAAAATAAATCAATGCACATATCTTAGTCAATTACATAAGGCATCTATGTGCAACCAACAATCAGCATCAAAATAGCCTATAGATATGTATTTAATCCAAGAATATATATAATTACAATCTAATGATTGAATACCAAAACATATTAAGTTGTTCAAATATTATAATCTTATCCAAAATGCATACATAACATATAGCTTAATGTCCCTCTAAGCTGAAGACTCCGAAATACCTCCTTTACAATATATATTTCAGTGAGTGTGTAAAACAATCCAGAAGTTAATCTAAATTTGCTTTACTCATATGTTATACTAATTTAGCAAAAGGAAGGTGCCTAGGTTTCTGATATTTCAAGCATTATTGTGAAATGTTTATTTAAAGGGACATGAACTCAAAATATACTTAAAGGGAGACAGTTAAAAAATTAATGATTTATACATTCTGAATGAGTATTCTATTTTAAGCAACTTTAAAAATTGTCTCATATTATGAATGCTCCTTGTGATGTTGCTATCATTACTTTAAAAATAAGGCATTAAATAGATCATTTATTTGCTTCAGTACTCTGGACAGAACTTGTTTTTTTTGGTTGGATTAATTTATCCAACAATCATAAAGGACAACCCAGGTTTTTGGAAACAATTGTCCGTAATCTAAAATATCATTATTGATTTGCAAAGAAAGATATCAAGATAATTTTTAACATTTGAGAATCGGATTAAATTATAAAGTTGTTTAACATTTCATGCTCAATCTGAATCACGAACGCTAAATTTGTTTGGACAGTGTCCCTTTAAGAGATTTAAAGGGTGTATTTACTTCTCTTCTTATCTTGACATACTTTGCTTGAAAAGCATATCGAGATAGGCTCAGTAGATGAAGATTGGTGGATGCACAGAGATGGCTTATGTGATTGGCTCAACCATGTGCATTTAAATTTCTTCTGTTGAGGATATCTAAATACTAAGATAAATTGAGTTACATTTTAAAGTCTAAACAATTTTCTATCTCTACAGATCAATAACACAATAACATATATGAGCACTTCAGACAAATACAAGCTCGAGGTTTATTTACTAATAACAAACAAACCTGTAGTTTAACATTTATAAACAGATTATCCAAGTTACTGACATTATAACCTGAATTTGAACATTCAGAAATATTGCGTGGGAAACGCATCTTGAAACACCAGATTAGCATCTTTAAACATTAGAGTCTAATGTCACGCAATAGCACACAATCAATGTGCATTATGAAATACATTTAATAGAGCAATATCAATACTTCACAATAAGTCAATAAATGGATTTTATGAACAATAAAGACATACAATATTAAATGTATATTTGTATTAAAGAAACAGACCATTATTAAACCGAGAAATGTCTACAACATTTAATAATGTGACAGTATTAGATTTTAAAGAGAATTTAATCATTAATATTTAATGGATCACGGATATTAAATCTGCGTCACACATATCCGCATGACAGGCCCATGAGTTACAAATAAGTCTACATGAAAAATGAAGTAACAGCACCACCAGGAGGTATGTGTAAGGAAGTTACTAAGATATGAAAAATTAAGGAACGGCCAATCAGAGTTCATCACACAAACACAACTTGAGTCAGGATGGTCTCACAGACATTCTAACAATATTTCAAACTTTTATCCAATCAGATGTACAGATAACTTGTCCCATGGTGCATCTCATGTTTATTTCACCATATAAAAGTCCATTACACGTTGCCATCTTTGTCAGTTCTCTAATGCCTGCAGGCAGTGTTATATATTAATATTATTATAATATTTAGTAGCCAACCGAGCAGGCATGTCAGCTCCCAGGTTCACCAAGGAGGAGAGCGCTGCACTGGTCCACGCCATCAAGGACTTTTATCCCCAGCTGTTTGGGAACAAGAGGAGGTTGACACATGCGCATGTTAAGAAGGCCCTCTGGGAGTCTATCACCAATGCGGTTAGATTGGTGTGTGACGTCCAGAGGAGCCAGGATCAAATCATGAGGAGATTCGGAGATATGAGGTTGCGCTTAACAAAAAAAGTCAACCTCATAAGGGACTGGGTACAAGCCCGTAAAAGAGGGGGCAAAAGAGAGGCCCCGCGGAAACTGTACCTACTCCCTTATGAGGTGACTTTATGCGAGCTCCTCAATCTCCGGGTCCCCAAAAGATTTAGATCCTCGCCATCCTCGGCCTCCTCTTCTTCCCTCCCAGCTGCGGGATCTGAAAGTCCTGACATGGGGGCCAGGGCAGCTGCTTCTCCATCCGGTGGCCTGGGAGGAGATGATGGAGAATCTGAACCAGGTAATTATCCAACTTCATATAATATCTTAATATTTGATTTTTTTATAAAAAATGTGTATATAGTCAGATACTAAACCTATACAGATCTCACAACATACACTACATATGATGTTTAGATATCTGATTTTATATTAGTGACACATGAAATAGGAATGATGTTTCTTGCGCTCTACAGAATATGCGTCACAGAGCGAAAATGGAATAGCGCATACACGTTAACATGGGTTAGCTGTAAGTGGCATTGCTTTATACATGTTGGTCAAATGACGGATGCGTAATTCCGCTTTGAATCATTGCGCAATGATCGCGAAAATGGAATTGCACATACACGTTAACATGGGTTAGCTGTAAGTGGCATTGCTTTATGCATGTTGGTCAAATGACGGATGCGTAATTCCGCTTTGAATCATTGCGCAATGATCGCGAAAATGGAATTGCGCATACACGTTAACATGGGTTTGCTGTAAGTGGCATTGCTTTATACATGTTGGTCAAATGACGGATGCGTAATTCCGCTTGGAATCATTGCGCAATGATCGTGAAAATGGAATTGCGCATACACGTTAACATGGGTTAGCTGTAAGTGGCATTGCTTTATACATGTTGGTCAAATGACGGATGCGTAATTCCGCTTGGAATCATTGCGCAATGATCGCGAAAATGGAATTGCGCATACACGTTAACATGGGTTAGCTGTAAGTGGCATTGATTTATACATGTTGGTCAAATGACGGATGCGTAATTCCGCTTGGAATCATTGCGCAATGATCGCGAAAATGGAATTGCGCATACACGTTAACATGGGTTTACTGTAAGTGGCATTGCTTTATACATGTTGGTCAAATGACGGATGCGTAATTCCGCTTTGAATCATTGCGCAATGATCGTGAAAATGGAATTGCGCATACACGTTAACATGGGTTTGCTGTAAGTGGCATTGCTTTATACATGTTGGTCAAATGACGGATGCGTAATTCCGCTTTGAATCATTGCGCAATGATCGTGAAAATGGAATTGCGCATACACGTTAACATGGGTTAGCTGTAAGTGGCATTGCTTTATACATGTTGGTCAAATGACGGATGCGTAATTCCGCTTGGAATCATTGCGCAATGATCGTGAAAATGGAATTGCGCATACACGTTAACATGGGTTAGCTGTAAGTGGCATTGCTTTATACATGTTGGTCAAATGACGGATGCGTAATTCCGCTTGGAATCATTGCGCAATGATCGCGAAAATGGAATTGCGCATACACGTTAACATGGGTTTGCTGTAAGTGGCATTGCTTTATACATGTTGGTCAAATGACGGATGCGTAATTCCGCTTTGAATCATTGCGCAATGATCGTGAAAATGGAATTGCGCATACACGTTAACATGGGTTTGCTGTAAGTGGCATTGCTTTACACATGTTGGTCAAAATGAAATGTGAATTATTATATATGTGAAGAATACAGTATTCTTATTTTCAATATTATACATAATAAAAAAAGAAGAATCCAAATAAATTATAACATATGCCCATCAATTGATGAGAATGAAATAACACCAAAAAATTATTTAAGCTACAGTAAACAACACAACTGATTGAAAATAAGAGTACAGGATATATTTATCATGAATTGAATTGAGGAAACAATTAACTCATGGGACTACCAAAGGATTAATATTTTTTAATTGATTTGCTAATAATGTAAAGATTTTAAACATGGCATGATTTGTATTAATGATATCCAGTCCTCATTTAATATATTACAGATCTGGATGTTGGTGCTGGATCCTCAAGGCAGGGCTTGTCACAGTATGGTATGTCTCATTTTAATTGACATTTGTCTTAGAAACATGGACAGAACATTACATACTAAATCCACATTGTTCAATATTTATATGTATCTGCAAAATGGATTTTAAAACTTTTTGCTAATAAGAATAAATAAAACAAAAAAATAGGATTACATTGTAAGACTACTCTGATTTTTTTTTGAATTTAAGATATCCCATCTATTCTGGATGTCTTAATTTTAATGTCAGATTCTTTGAATGTCCAATTTATATTCTTCCCTTGTGTATTGCTTAATCTTATTTGTATACATTTTTAAATAATACACACAATTTTGCATATGTTTAGATTTTAAAAATATAGATTCAATTTTTGAAATTGATCACGTCATTTAAGGGACATGCCAACTAAATTTTACATAGAATTATTTTTAAACGTGATTTTATTGTTTTGTTTAAACATTTTATGAGCTACATTGGTTCAGTCTATTGTTTTAGTTCATAAACAAATTAATGGATTTTGGTTTAGGTTAAACAATGCATTACTGGTATTATCCGGCTGTTTTTCTATGCATAAATTGGCATATTTCCAAAAGTTAAAATCATGTGTTCAGATAACAGTAGTACATAGTTTAAAAAAGTATACAATTACACATTTAGAGCTTCATGTCCCTTTAATAGATGAAAATTAAATAATTCTTAGGATATCCTTAAATAACATATTAGATTGGAATTGCATGCTCAATCCCATTCATTACATCAACATATGGAGTAGAGTATTCATTAACAACAACATTGTCAAATCAATATAATTTTATATTAAAGGGATACTGATCTAAAATTATTAATGTTGTCATTCAGATAGAGCATGCAATATTAATCAACATTTAAATATAATACTATAATCATATGTGAAATATTCTATTGCTAAATGTATTTTAAAATCAAGAATGTACGTTTATCTGCAGCTCAATTTTGGTTGACCAAACTGGGTTTTGATTGATGATTGGTGGATACCTTCAACAAACAATATTTATTGAATCCAATATTGCTTATCTGCCTTTAAGATTAAAATGTAGCAACATTCAAATTATAATAGAAGTCAATGTTAAATCATTTGGAACAGTTTGAACAGTGAAATCAATGATTGAAATAAATCATGTCAGTGTCCCTTTAATAAACAATAGATTCATTCATCTTTACATTCTTTGGATTAGACAATATTGATATATAATTCACATATTCACTGTTGGAGTTACTTTGTAGATATCAGCATACTCTAACAGCACCATGATTACATATTTGTACTAATCAATTTGGTTATGTATTGTGATAAATATGTGTTGTGTCCTAAACAAGATTACTGTACATTGCACAAATGGCTCGATGTGCCACATGTCTTTGTTTATATTTGTCAACAGCTGTTATTCAAAATGTGGTTTGTGTGTATTCTTTTAAGAACATTGATCAATGGGTATATTTAGATATGCAATAGCATCGTATGAGATGAGTTTGATGTCTAATATAGTCAGAAATTAAACATATGTTCAATACATAATTTTTAACAGAATCCCCTTGATTCAATCAAGCATTTGTTTGTTTAATGACTGCTCTATTCTTCACATTTTCAAGTTGATTATTCTTAAAATTCGCTACAGATGTGATTTAGTGCTATCCCAAATGTGTTCACTAATATATATCTATATCATTCATAGAGAGAGTTGGTGTGGGGAGCCCACAGGAATCCAGCAGTGACACAGAGCCACCTTTGCGGTCTCCTGGTAAGTCCATTGACTCATTTATATGTCATTGAAGGTGTATTGGTAATAAATATTATGAGCATGATTCTGATGAAGCATAACATTTAAAACAAACATATAATTTACTCCTCTGATTATATATTAATTTTCTTTGAATATTGAAAGATTAATAATTAAAACTTTCTTAGTCTACACCTTTGTTATTCAGAAGATGTATAGCATATGTTTGTTTCCATGTTCATTTTTGACAACAGTCATCAAGTGATACACACATGAGAAATCTTAAATGTTCTATGTACTATGCTTTTATGATTTTAAAATTAATACAAACAATACATTGAAAATCTGAATCATTGAGAATAACAAATCAAATGTCATTTGTATGCTCCATCAAAATGATGTAAATCATAACTTTGGGTGTGTATATCTTTAATGCAACATTGATGTGTGTCTTTGATCAACAGTAACATATGTTATAATATCTGATCTTAACGTGTACACAACATGTTATGTTTTACAGAGATTGATTTAACATGTGTGACGGAGGAGGAAGAGGCTGCCTTGGAGTCTGATGGTATGTGAAATATATCTATCATTTTTCCAACATGTTGCTTTATTGGAAATCATTTTATTGAAGACATTCAAAGTCTACAGCTTTTGCACTTTAAAAAGGAATATTATTTGTCTGTTCAAATACACTACTGCCCCCTTTCTATATCAGGCAGCATGAAAATATGTTTTTTTTTATTATAAATTTATAATTCATGCCATCATTATGTCACATTTATATTCCAGGCCAAAACACAATAATAATGTTATAATTGTACAGACAGTCATTGATATTCATCTGAGTGCCTATATGCATACCATATCCTCATTTCATAATTGTTTAGAAATTCTAACACACTTCAAAGTATATTGAAAACATAATCAATTTGAAATGCGTTGATTTGATTTCATGATGTATGAGATGTTAATATATTTGGATTATTTTTTTCAGATGGATCCTCCACCTCTGATCATCTGGTTTCCGCCCCTGGCCAGTCCCCTGACCAGTCACAGACCCCTACCCATGCCCAGACCCCTGCCCATGCCCAGACCACTGCCCAGGCCCAGACCCCTGCCCAGGCCCAGACCCCTGCCTAGGCACAGACCACTGCCCAGGCCCAGACCCCTGCCCAGGCACAGACTCCTGCCCATGCCCAGACCCCTGCCCAGGCCCAGACCCCTGCCGGCCCTTCCCATTTGTCATTTCCTGTCCCTCCCAAAAAACGCCCCTTCCCTGACCCTCCCAAAACACGCCCCTTCACCCCCCTTCGCCGCTCTCCCCATATTATGGGCCGTACAGCTGCCCAGACCCCAACTCACCACTCCCCAGCTGTACGGCCTACCCCGGAGCAGCAGCTCATCCCTCCCCAACCCAATCCCATCCCTCCCCAACACAA